>NW_009260131.1:3587794-3593489 GCF_000687185.1 Egretta garzetta
CCCCTGCAGCCCGTGGTGAAGACCATGGTGAGGCAGGCTGTCCCCCTGCAGCCCATGGAGGTCCACGGTGGAGCAGGTATCCACCTGTAGCCCGTGGAGGACCCCACACCGGAGCGGGTGAATGCCTGAAGTGAGGAGGCTGTGACCCCGTGGGAAGCCTGTGCCAGATCAGGTTCCTGGCAAAACTTTGTGGATCCATGGGGGGAGGAGCCCATGCCGAAGCAGGTTTGCTGGCAGAACTTGTGACCCCGCAGAGGGCCCAACGCTGGAGCAGTCTGCTCCTGAGGGACTGCACCCCATGGAAGTTATGGACCCATGCTGGAGCAGTTTGTGAAGAACTGTAGCCCATGGGAAGGACTCGCGTTGGAGAAGTTAGTGGAGGACTGTCTCCCGTGAGAGGGGCCCCACGCTGGAGCAGGGGAAAAGTCCTCTCCCTAGGAAGAAGAAGCGGCAGAAACAATGTGTGATGAACTGACCCCAACCCCCATTCCCATCCCCCTGCGCCGCTGGGGGTAGTAGGTAGAGGAACTGGGAGTGAAGTTGAGCCCAGAGAAAGAAGGGAGGGATGGGGCGAAGGTTTTTAAGACCTAGCAGTTTTTCTCCTCTCCTCCTCTGATTTTGATTGATAATAAATTAACTATTTTCAAGTCGAGTCTGTTTTGCCCGTGATGGTAACTGATAAAATGATCTCTCCCTGTCCTTATCTCGACCCACGAGCCCTTTGATTTACTTTTCTCTCCTCTGTCCGGTTAGAGGGGAGTGATAGAGCGGCTTTGGTGAGCCTCTGGTGTCCAGCCAGGGTCAAACCACCACAAAGGTACACACCTGTCACTGTTCCATTCTGTCTTGGTGAAGAGCCCGCAGGGCAGCACTTGGAGTTAACCTAACTAACTCCTGGTAAAATCTATGGGAAAGCTCAGGGCAGTGAAGCTGAACATACCTGAAAACCCTCACTCCTAGCACACAAGAAATGGTCGATGTTGGTGAAAAATCCACATGCGGCTCCTCCTCCACTTGAGAAAATATTCTGCAACAGAGAAGTTCATCTGTTCAACTGCATTAACTACCTCTGGCAAGAATTGCCTAGAGGCTATAGCCCAAATGGAAATTTTACATTTTCATATATGAAAGCAGAGAGGATAAAAAGACGGCTGTTCTATACCCTGGTTTCTGTACCTCAATGATGAAGGTTTGCTTAGGCAGCCAAGTTGAATGCCCTTGAACTTTACCCTGCATAGGGCAGCTGAGACTCAGGGTGTTTGGACAGGCCACAGGGAGAACATCAGACCTGCTAGAAAAGGATGTCTGTCTCCTGCAGAGCTGTGCAACATGGCACCATGGAAACACGAGGTGTGAGGACATTTTCACAGTTGTGCCCCCCAACAAGGGCTAGGCACAACACAGCTCTGTACTTTCCCAAAGACCTTGGCCTGGCTACGTCTTTGACCTCCTCTAAGAGGCCATAGCTGGAGCATTTATGGCATGTGGTCTGTGAGCAAAAATGATTTCAGAAAACATAATTCAAAAGTGGTGCTGTCAGCCACAGTAATGCTTATTTTCACATGTTTAGTCCCAGCGAGTACAGCTCAGATGCAATCTACACTGTGAACGAACAATAAACTAATAGTGGGAAACTTGATTAATATCTACTTATGTCAATCATACCCCTTCTTACCATACTGCTTGATGGCCCCTGTGGCTACTGGTGGCAGCACGTTCATCAGTTCCATACTGCATCCCACCAGCAAGGAGCCATGAACACAGTGGAAATATTCTGTGCGCACTGCCTGGTGTTTCTGTTTCAGGCTAACTTTCCTGTTGTACAACCAAGGTGTACAGTGATATTCAGAGGCATAACACTGCTTTTTTTTTCCCTCCCTGTGGTTTCTGTGTTACAATTAATCTAATTTCTAGTGAGCTGGCAAGAGAATGCTTGCCATGTAATTTGGCAATGACACGTTGATGCAAGGCATTAGCTTCTACATGCCAAGAACTGGATTTTCTCAGCTTGGCTCCAGGTGCTAACAACAGGATGCAACGCGACCACCAACACCAAGGACTCAACAGTGAAAAGGCGTATTTTTAAACTGTGGAAATAACAAGGTAAAGTAGGCTTTTCTTTCTAGATTATTCCAGTTGTTTTAGGTCTTGGCATCGCAGCTAATCTCTAGACCCATGCTGATTTTGCTATAATTCAAAATGTTTTATAATTATTTCATAATCCATCATCCAGGTACAATTATTTTTAGCTTTGTCCTGGGTGTGGATGAGGACAACTTTCAGTGAGAGCCCCCAGCTGCAACCAGAGACTCAGGATACCAGGCACAGGATAAGATGCAGCCCTTCCTTCAGCACCGGTACAGGGATGTGGGGAAATTGCTTCTCTGCCCTCCATGCTGTGTTTAATCATAAACTTATTACCTGAGTACAAACTGACAAAAAATTTCAGCCCAGACTTTTAACTTAGTTTCCCTTGTTTGATGAATTAAGGTATAAACAATATTTGCTGGGAACGCATTCCCTAAAAGCCTAATCCTTCATTCTTGGGACACGCACTTGAGAGGTTGTGTTTTATATTCATGTCTGAATATAATAGACTCCAAAATGGATTTCTTTCTACAGCTGTGCAAAGCTTTGGGATTTCAGGTCACAGCAGGCTGTACAAATACTTCCTTCAGTTCCAGTCCACAGTGCTTATGAATCCCCAATTTCTCTTCCCATTTCAGATTCAAATAAATACTGAAACTAATAAAAAGCCTTCAATCATACAGAAGTAAAACTAGCAAAGCTGAATTTTGCATCATTTACCTGCATCACCACTAAAGAAAAGCCCCGGGTTCACCTAAATATCTCTGGGAACTTTAGCAAAGCAGGCAACACATTTGGGCCAGTTTAATATTCAGGACTAACACGAATAATTGGGCAGGTAAAACATAGCTTGGATTCCACTATGATATTTTTTTACAGAATTCTTGTGTTATTTTTTCATCAAACTTGAAGGGAAGATCTCAAACAGATCTGAAGTACTTTTAGTGAGATACCAACAAACTTTTAAAATACAGTTTTATTTCATACTCAATTTAAAAAAAAAAAAAGTCTATCATAACTGTGGGCTGCCTGCATTCAAACAAAATGTTATCATGGAGAAAAAAACCCCCACATTTTCCTATCTATGTTTTCCTTATATAAAACCATCGGCCTCCACGTACAGTGACTGTGAACCAGAAGAGGTAACAAGACCCACCGAAGAAAAGTGAGAAAAGGGGAAGTAGATGAAGAGACAAATTAACTGCAGTTTTCCACCAAACACACTTTTCCACTCCCCAGAATAGCACAACTGATGCAGGCTGTTGATTAACGGCAATGCCCTATAACATGGAAGTCCACTGACTTAAAGGAATGACTGAGTCCCAGAGGCTTTTCCCAAAATCTCCCTCTGCCATAGTGACAGTACCACATGGATGCCATTGGTTTTGGCACAGTATGAGCACACACTATGGTCCAGCATAAATTCCATTGTCACACAACATTCCAATTTATTGTGGTCAATATTACTTTTGTTTGACCTTTTTATTCCTCCCTAAACATGTCTTATTTAGAAAGGGGGAAATGCAAAACAGCTATGAACATAATAGGCTCCTAAGTTCTTCTCCTGCCCCTTCCATTTTCCTTGCACCCTCACGCTCCTTTCCAGCCACATAATACATCCAAAGCATTATACAGGTGTCTACTTAGATCTCGTCAGAATTTCCAACTGACAAGTTTTATTTTCCAGCTGGAAAATCCGTCTCCTCTCAGTCATTTTTTTAAAGAAAAACAAAAACTCTGTTGGGAAATGAAAATAATATCCTGTTGGTTATGATCAGTGGAAGAGTTAATGGAGCAGGCATGGGGCACTGGCGAGAGATAACACTAAAGCCATTCAGATACTAACAGCCGTAAGGGGAGCTCTGCAGTCCGCCCAAGTCCCCTTCATAGCTACAGTTCCTGTTGCCTCTTAATAATGGCTTTGACTGTCTGCACCTGAGATTTTGCCACAGTCTTTATTGGGCTGCTTCTGCCACCTTTGAATGTGGGATGGTTCCCACCAAAACTGGTGGAAAGACGCTCTGCCACAGCACACAAAGCTCTGCAAAGATACACATTGAAGCACTTCCAAAATGGGTGCCAAGACTGAAGGAGTGAGATACAGCTCCAGCCTCCTCATCACACCTGGGGCTTTGCAAAGGGACCTGCCAGCTACCGAACTGCCTTGATCATTGACTGGAGGAGAAGCTGAAATTGAGCCACAGAGAGAGTTTGGACTGGCAAAGAACAACACTTCTGCATGGCAAAGAGCAGCAGCCACACAGGGGTTGTATTATTGTCTTGAAATACAAAATTTCATCTTCATTATCTCCAATTGCCAATTAGGGCTCTGCTCTAAACCAGGTTGCTTAGGTTGGGTACAGAAGATGTCAACTGCTCATGAAAACCTCTCCCTATTCAAGCTGAAGTCCCTGGCAGACTTTACATGCATTTCTACAGACTGGTGTCAACCCCACAGAGTCTTCTTGTGCTAAGAAGACTTTAGCACAAACAGATGATGCACATCTTACAAGTCAGGCAAAAAAAAAAATGCCAACATGCTCAAGCCTGATCCCTGATTTTCAGTCTTAATTTTGATTGCAAAGGTATTTCCTGATCAATTCTTTTCTACAAGGGCCCTCCACAGCATGTACACTTTCCATAATGCTACAACTGGTTTATTTAGGGTTGTGGCCTCTTATTTTAAATCAGCATCACTACACCAGTATAGTCTGCAGCATGGGCGCAGCTCTCTTGGCAAAGGGATCTCCCCTCCCTCACAGAAGCAGCTATTTCTGCAAAAATATTTTCAGGCGGAATAACTGAGCCTGGACTGAGGAGAGTGCCTGTTGTTATCTGTAGCATAAAAAGAGTACAATGCTTATGTATGCATGAGACCTAAAATACTACTTTCTTTTTTGTTAAAAAACAAGAAAGTAAAGTTGTTCCTTTTTTTGTGTTGTCTGGGGGGGGGTTGTGTTAGGTTTGTGGTTTTTTTTTTTTTTAATGATTTCAGTCCTTCAATTAAAGACTATAAGTCATTTTAAAGAAGCGAACTTGGCAGGTTTTACAGGATGTTGCCATCTGGGCAACAGACCTAGGGCTTTGTATATTTACCATATTATGGAGAATTAAAATCTACCTCAGTGTTGTAGACACCCTGCTGCAGAAACAGAAAATGTGACCAGCATGGCAGGAGGGGTGTGTGGAAGAAAAGTAGTGCTTTGGATTTAAAAGAGTTTGGCACCACTTTCAAGGTCTGCGACAAATTTATAAAATTTGTTTTATTAACCATATTAATAGTGTTGCTGAGTGAACTATTGATTTATTTAGGTCCTCTCCAACAAATTTTCAAAGGTAAGTTCAGCTACGAAATACAATAAAACCTCAATAAATAAATTACTTGTGTCAGAAATGGGGGTGGGAGCAAGGAAGCTGTCATGGAACAGGTGCTGATGTTTAAAAAAATAAGATTAATTGCTACAAAACGTTACCAAATAGAAAAGGAACCTTTAATTCTTCTGGAAACTGGGAACACAAAACCTTGTGGAATGAGCACTGTGACCTAAAAATTATAATAATAATAATAATAATAATAATAATAATAATAATAATAATAATAATAATA
>NW_009260131.1:3593541-3599455 GCF_000687185.1 Egretta garzetta
TAATAATAATAATAATAATAATAATAATAATATGATTCCAGGTGAATATTTATAGAATAGGATGCAATAACTGCAGCACAGGGACTCTTAAAACTCTTTAAGAGACCACCCTGCTCCCCATTGAGAAGTACCAAAAGGCTGATAAATGGTCAGGAAAAGGACTTTACAATTAAATCACACCCATCAAAAAATCAGTATTCCTTCCATCACTGTTTCTACAGTACATATATTCTGGGAAAATTTAGGAACAATAAGACTTGTGCTCCAGAAAAAACAGAAGTAGTCTGGGAAACTCTCACTTCCAAACATTTCCACATTGCACCCACATTCTCTTATACTAAGAATATCAGTAAAACTCTACCACGAAAGCTGATGGCCCTTTTCCTGTTGAGACAGTGGCTCTCCCTACCCCTCTGCATATACGCACAGCCCTTCCCCAGAAGGTTTACAAAGACTACACCACTGCTAGGAAGGCAAAAGGGCCAAAAGCCCTGGCACCGCAGGTGGCTGCCTACAGACCTGCATGCTAGTCTGCTTGGGGGCAGGTCCTTTCTTCTGGACAACACCATTAGCATGGGCCATTGACCACTTCCAGTAAGCCTTATGGTTTGGTTTTTTTGATAGGGAAGAGGATTAATTACACAGATGTGAGCTGCTGATTGGCTGCTTGCCTTCAAAGCCAGATGAGAACCCCTGGACCATTTCATTTTCTAGCATGGACCTGGCAAGCATGGGATGAGAAAAGCAAAATATTATCTTCCATTCAGAGATGTGGAATGAATGGATAAGAAGGCAGGTCTCTACATATATTAAGCATGTAAAGGTATTTAAATGCTGTAAGAAGGAGATAAGATTTCTTCAAGGGTTTTCAGGATTGTTTAGGTTTCTAAATCCTTCATGTCTGTATAAGAGCTGGGACTCTAAATTGCCTCAAGTCATACCAGGAGCCCAGGTGAGAACCAGGAATGAATCCAGCTCTCCCAAAGCCCAGAATAATACCTAAAACTAGTTTATCTATTCCTAAAGATTACGTCTTCCTTCCCACCCTAACTTCAGCATGGAAACACTTCAAAGCTCTGAAGCTCTTTGTGGCTCCATGCTGGAAACCCCCCCCAACCTGATGCTTTCTGGTTCGGCAGCAGCAGAGGCAACGTCAAGTGTCAGCACACATGAGGACTGGACTATGGCCTGTTTGCTCCCCTCAGAATTCTCAGATAAAATTCTTATTATCCTGCCTCAACCCAGAGAAGCCTTGTCTTCACCTGTGCTGGCACCAGGATTTCACCGTTCCTGTTTTACCCCCAAAACAAAGGCTATACCTCCAGGTATTAAAAAAACACCCCAACATCAGAACAGCTGCAGCCATCAAAAACCTGGACATTACACAACCCGTGGAGAGGGGCCTGGCAGTAACAACTGGTGTTAACTGCAGGATTGCAAAGGGGCTACTTAACAGGAGCTACTTAGCCTGGCACTTAGAAATAGCACAGAGCTATTTCTGCTACAGACGCTGGAAAATGTATTTGCCAATTAAAATAATCTAAGCAGGTCCCTTATGCCCGAGCGGAGAAGCAGAGCTAAGGAAAACAGCATCTAACATCTTCCACAAAGAATCACAAAACCAGAAAGTATTCCTGACATCTGGGATGCTCAGGGTGAAATCCCCGCCCTTCTGAAGTCAACACCAAAATGCCCATGGAGCTGAAAAAGGCCAGGATTTCACTTTCAGATTCCACAAATAGTCTTAGCCTCCTTTGGCTCAGGATGAAGGACTGGGCCAGCCAAGTAGGCAGCACAGTCCATTCCCGAATAGGAAGAATAGGCCAAATTCAACAATACTGCAAGCCCTGCAAGACTTGCTTACATCAGGCCTGGACTAAACCCAATGCCTTGTCTTGCTCTGCAGTGTTGAGCAACAGCTGCTCTTGGATTTGTGATCCTCATTCACAGCAGTGCTGCTGCAAATCCAGAGAAGGAAGCACAATCTCCCAAGATGGCATGTATTCCAGGGCACAGAGTTGCTGGGATGCCAGATCAAGAGGGCATTTTAGGCTTAGAAGACAAGAGAACTGGTCAGAAATCCTGTTCTAAAGCAATAGCTTGATCAAGATATTATTTTTCCATAAAAGAGTGCTGGGAGGTTTTCTGTGGGAGCTGTGTTTCCTCTAGGGAATTGAAAATATTCCTCTGCTGTCATCGTTCTCTGGTGGTCTACTTAATGAGGTGCTTCTGTAGATGACATCCTAAAGTGCACTGTTCCCATGGTGCAGAACCACCATCTTGGGTCATTGTTCCCCAGGATGCTCTGACTCACTTCCTCTGCCACTGTCATCTTGCATGCTATCACACTGGGTCATGCAAATGCCAGAATGTCTTACTTAAAAAGCAGCCTCTGCTCATATGTGTCCAATATCACTCAATACACCAAGCAACTAAGAACCTGCAACATAGTCCCCAGTTGTTTTATCTTCCCAGTATACTAAAGCATAGGAAAACACGCTCCACACAAAGCCTGCTGCAAGAAGCAAACATCCGTTGTGGGGGAAAAAAAAACCAAACCAAACCAAACCAACGAACTTGAGCTAGATTTCATGCAATTCTGCCAACAGAACAACAAATGTTACAGAGGACTCTCCAGGAACTCCACAACAAAAATTCACCTGCAGTCAGAGACTCCAGTCAGAATCTACTCAGCTCAATATGCAGCTGGCCCCAAACAACCAAGTCTACCAATTAACTTCAGATTCTGTGCTTATGGTTGGGATTAGACTCTGACTTGACCTCCCTAACTCAACTAGAAGTGAAGCAGAAATAGCCTTGGCCATAAGAGATATCAAATGTTAGCTGGATGCCATAAAACTACAGCAGAATGTTAGATACAGCTAAAATTACTGCAGGTTAATAAAAGGTTGGTGGGAAAAGAGTTAAATGAAAAAGTGAATTAAATGACCAGGAAAGTTTTCTAAATTTTCTTTCTTGGAAAAGAACTAATATTCAAGTTCTTGGACAGTATTTACTCTGTAGAACAGTACACAGAAATGAGCTCAGATAAAAATAAGCAGGCACATTTTAGTTATATTAAAATCACATAATAGTCCTGAAATAACTCTCTCACATTAACAGAAAACTTCCTGGCTATGGTGGTGTTATTTTAACCTATGTAATGCAAACAAAGGTTGCTGAAGATTTTTTTTCTACTATGAGATAAAAGCAAATGAGATAAAAATACCTGACTCTGGCTATTTCTGCCTTTTCTTTAGGGATCAGCCAATATTATTTGTGTGCTGGACAAAGGGATGCCAGCACTGACACTTACTACATTGGTATTTTTCTGTAATAATTGGAATGTCAACAAGACAACAGTCTGTGAAATGTCACTATTTCCCAGCTCAGCAGCAGCATCCCTATGCCAGACATGGACTGTACTCCCGGCTCTGCTCCCATCCGAAGGCTCTGACTAATGCTGCAGTTCTCTCTATGTGATCTATTTTGACTGCATGTTTGTGAAGTGGGTCTGGATATCACCGAGAGTACACTGTGAGATCCTCATTTGCACACAAAACCTCTGACTCCTGCTGGAAAATGAGCCATAATGATCACAAACAGCAAGTGTCAAAGTAAACCATTAGAGATATCCCAAATTCCCAAGCACTTCGCAACACAAGTCCAGCTTTCTTTTGAAAAAGCAGGACAGCAGTATTTGTTCTTTGCTTGAAAGCAGCAACAAGGGTGGTGTAGTCAAGTTTGTAGCATTAAAAGAGCTCACATAGTTAAGTATTTTTCAAAAATGATCTGCTAATGCTAAGGAAGAGAAACAACCAATTATTCACCAAAGACATCTTTGTAAAGGTCAACCACACTTGCTTACTCAACACCTTCATTTCATACACTGACTACAACTCATCTTGCGCTGTTTCTCAGTCTGGCTGAAACCAGAGGTACAGGCAGACTGAGATGAGTCATTGGTGTCTGGGCAGCCTGACAATATGACACCTTAGCCCAGCATAATCCAAATTCAGGCCATCGCTAGGGGTGAAGAGGAAGGACCAGGAAACCCTTTCCTCTCCCTAGTAACTACCCTTAGCTGTAACCTTTCCCATAACAAATAGTTAAGGAGATCCATTTCTGTCCCTTCAGACCTGTTACTTGCTCTAGCTCAGCCATGCAGCTGTGAGACCTCTTCTAGCAGTCTCCGTCAACAACCCACACCACGAAGAGCCACATCAAGGGCATCCTGCTCCTGCCATGCTCCACAGAAGCTTCCCAAAAGACATTCTGCTGCTCCCAGGAGGTCTGAAGAGCACCGCATATTGGTACAAGCTGGAGGGCAAGCAGGAGGATCTGCCCGGAAGCCTCCTGAGTGGCTTTGAGGTTTTGCTGTGCTTCAGATAAGCATTCAGCCTTTCAGGTGCTTATAATAATTAGAACTGAACATCCAAAGCCTTTTGAGGTTCACCCATCTCTACACAAAACCATATATAAATGGCGCGTAGAAACCTGCCAATGTTAGCAGCGTGCACACAGGACGTGACTTGCTGCAAACATTGGTTAACACTTCCTTTCTTAGCCACTGAGGAAACCCCACAGTGGCTGGCATTCGGGAAAAGATCTACTTTTTGGAATAATCAATTCACGCAGTTCTGTAATATTGTTGTTCAGGTTCCAATTGCACTCTTTTATTTTATCTCAACTAACAGAGCTAAAATATAAACACCAGCTAGCTGTACTTCCATATAGAAGAGTACAGAAAGTCAATAGTTTAAACTTCTTCTCTGACCATGAAAATTAGTATGTGCTCTTATTGCTGATTTTAGCAAAAAATCCAAGTGGGAGTTCTAAAAATACATTATGTTTCATTTCAAAATACATTGTTTGCTAGACACATACAATTCTGTTTCTGCCAACTGGTCTATTATGAGGATAATCCACACATGCCTTTCTGGTTACCCTGGGAAAAAAAAAACATGGAACACTTCTGAATCTGTGGGTGGTTTCTCACTAGTGACGGAGAGATGTCAGGGCTCACAGGCACAGCAATAGTTGCCCTCTTGCAAGTGTGGTGGGTTCTGTTTTTCCAGCCTCGGCCTTTGGGTCTGTGAGTTACCAAGAATTTTCCATCTTGACTTTTGATTCAAATGAAGTCCAGATGGTACCGCTCGGAGTCAGCATTATCTGGAGACTTTTCAGTGGCTGGTAGAGCTAAAAAGGTTTTGAGGTTAGTAGGGGTCAATCTGATATCCTGAAAAATAGAGGAGCTCACCCCACCATTCCTGCATCAAACCCATACCAGACAGCTGAGCCACAGAAGACCTTGAAAAATACATCCCATCTTGCTTTAAAGACCATCAGTGCAACTGAAATAAATAGATGCAGATTAAAAATTTCAGTAAACTAAGTTTGCACTATCTGGTATCAATATTACAAGACTGGCTCTCTACCTGGCCCTGTTGTTCAGGTCAGGGTTGGTCCCTCTCTTCTTGCCTCCCTAAGATTCAAATGAACGTAAAGGAGGCAATAAATAAATAGAGAGAGGAAGAAAATGCTGAAGGTGTTTCTATTCCTTAAAGGTTGAAATCAGAACTAAATCCCAGTTTCTGAAAGTATGTATGCTTCATTTTCCCCACAGACACTATTTTTCCTTTTCTCAGCTAAAGCAGATACTCTTCTTCTCCCCCACTTTTTCAGCTCTGTTCTTCAGGGAATTTTCTTTTAACTGTTTCGGACAGCTCTGGGGGTTTTGAAAGTCTGACAGTATTTAAAACTACAAAATGTCTTTTGTGTTTTGTAATTGCCTCTTTCATTTTTGCAAATCTTGACAATTTTGAAGTTACGGAATGACAAAAGAAAAAATGGCATGTGATACCACCCTCCATATGGAAACGGGAATATCGGAATCACCTAAGCAGATACTATG
>NW_009260131.1:3599466-3614446 GCF_000687185.1 Egretta garzetta
GGGGAAATAAGTATTATTGCCTTTTCCTTTGGTAAGCACCCTACTTAGCTTAAGCTATTGCAAACCATGGAATATTGTACTGCTTTATTCACAAGTGGTTTCAGAAAATTCAACAGAAGTCACAGGGATGACCAGGAAAACTACATAGACTGCTCACTAGATGCTGCGTTCCACCAGCCTGGATAAATAAATAAAGTCTGATCCAATTATTATACTAATGGCTCTAGGAAAAGTACCAGAAAACTCTGGTACCCCAGTGGCTGACCCAAGGCATTCCCAGAAGCACCAGCTCTGTACCTGGAGTGTGAGACCACATTTTCTGAGATGAGAAGTTGCAGATTCTGTTGTATGAGCACCCAAGCTCCATAGCTCAGGTGTGTGCTCACTATGGGCTCCATCAAAAGCTTTTTAAAGTCAGACTTCAGTGGGCTTTGAATTAGACTAATCTCAAACTTCTACCTATAAAATCTGCCCTGATTAGTCACATGCTACTGAACACTCTTCCAAGACTTCATTCTTCCCATTCATATGGGCCCCTATTTTCCACAAAATGGACATCTCTAACCTTTTTGCTGATCTGATTTGGCTTCAAATCAGCTTGGTACTCAAGTAGGTGCTAAACTTTCAAGGCAAGGATCATCTTTCTGAAGTCATTTATTCAGTCAAAGAAATTGAAGCACATTCTAAGTACAGTGTGAAATCACAGCCTGAGTGGTGAACCACCAGGCACAGTTCCCTTCAGCTATGTTCATTTGGCTATATATCAGACCACAAGATCCTGACCAGTTATTTCGCTAATTATTAGTAGTACCATTCCACTGTGCAAAAAACTTTAATTCCATCATATTTTATTTTTGTGGACAAACAGACCCCTCCAACATGAAAGAATGGAAATTCAGGATATTTAGTTCTCAGAAAAAAAAATCATTTCAGCATGAAACTTTTCCCTCCTTATCATAGCAGAAGACTTAAAAACATGCTTGATTTTCAGCATATGCACAGTCCCCATGACGTAAATGCTTAAATTAGTACATCTGTTTAAATGTGTTTCTAAATCAACATCAGGATAAAAATTCATTGAGATGAAATTTGGCAGAGACAATTCAAGTCTGGAAACAAATTTTTTAACATATTTTTAAAAATTTAGTTGAGCTATATTTGACTTCTATAGAACATACAAAGAATTAATTAAGATTCCAGACGTCATCTTCTTTTGGTTCTCATGTGATTTAAAACCCTCTTTGTTTCTTCAAACCTGAACTTGTCAAGTGATTAATAGAAGACTAAGTATTCTCCCAGTTTGAAATAAAACACTTAAAAAAAACCAAAACCAAACCCTTTGTAAAATAATAATTGTTGTTGTTTTAAAATGATGTTCTGGATGCACAAATCATGGGTTTGAATCTTTTGGATGTCGCTTATTGCAGCTGCAAGTTGGATGTTGCACACAGAATCAAATAGGAGATATGAAATCCTTTTAGTCCCGAGGTAAAAGATTTCTGTCCCAGATGGTTCAGGCAAGGACTCCATGAACTCACTGCAGATGCCGTGTCACTGCAGCATCATGCTGGACAAGACGGTGAACAATCAGCCCCTGTGTAGCGTCTCCAAGACAGTCGTGATTCCAGGTGTCCATGTCCTCTACCACATCTTCTTTCACATCATATTATGTGTGGCCTTGAAATATTCATGTTGTGGTAATATCAGTGTTACAGCAATTCCACACAGGAGTAATAAATTTTACACTTTGCGTTGTTCCAAAGCCTGAACAAACCCCCAGAGATCATCCTTATGGCATCTCTGGGCTGCTGATGAAACCAAAGCAAGGAGCAGGTTGTGACAGGGATGCTGTCAGCCCTCCTTCATTATATATCCACATATGTGTGTCAGCCACAACAAACACACAGCCCAGAACACCAGTGGAGTCACTCCAAACAGGGGTCCCCAAACTTGAGAGAAGACCAGCTGTCCCAGGGGATGGAGGGGAGATGATGTTCAGCTCAGAACAGGTGAAAATAAACCATCTAAGAACAAATCCATCAGACCAGCTACACTGATACTAACTCTGCTCATTGAGTATCTAGCCCAAACAATGCAAAATAGGCTAAATTATTGTATTTAAAGTGACTGTGTATTTTATAAGTTTGTACATTACTCTGCTGAACTTCTACAGCTAATAGCATTCATATGGTCACAGATATAGACACGTGTATGCATTTAACTCCCCACTAAGCCCTTCACTCCTTTGCTGTGGCAGTGGAGCCAGGAAGGGGAACAGGTCGACACATGGCCAAAGCTAAAACCTGTCCCTGTCCTATACCCGCATCACCTCATAGGCACCAATATGGCCTGGCTCAGCAGTGTGCAGGGCAGGAAGGTGTGAGATTAAAAGGAAGAAGAATGCAGGAGTGCACATCCTGGCTGAGATTAGGCTTATCTGACATGATCTTTCCTTGGGTCATATATTGACTTCCGCTGGCTGTGCCTGTCATTCGTTGACCTATGGCTCATGAGCAACTCTTAGGATTTAACTGGACTCATTAAACTTAAGAAGACATTTGAGAGTAATGTAATTGATTCTGAAGGAATCACCATCCACAGTGGAAACACTGAAGACGGAAAGCAGGTCCCCTTGGACACAGCTCTGAGAACAGGCTGAGTCAGCAGTTCTCCAGCACTACTAAAGACTTCCTCTACCTTCAGGCACTAATTTGTCTGAAGGCTTTTGCTAAGGAGAACCAGAAAGCCTATGAAAATGTGCTTTGCTGGTAACACTTTCCATCTGTTCCCTCTGAGGCAACAGGCAGGGAATGGTGTGTTTGGAAACACCTCAAACTAAAGTGCTGGGGCTGTCAGGTCTGCCTGGGGTTTTTAACAGTGCAGCTGTCAGCGACTTCACTGAGGTGGCAAAATTAAAACCTACCTCTCAGAAAATGTACTTTTCTTGCTCTTTTTCCTACATCCAACTTTCAGGGGTTCAAGCAAGAGTTTCCACAGAAGATCCCTGTGCTGAATGCATGAGCAATGCTGTAGGTGCAACATCCCCACCCACTGCTTGGAGGAGCATCACTGTATAGTGCCAGATAGAAGAACTGCTTTGGGGTTTTGGGGTTTGGTTTTTTTGTTTTGTTTTGTTCCAAGACATATGCCTGCTTCTCCCCTCATTTACAGCACCATTGGTATGGAATAGTTCTATTAAAATCAGCCAGACCATCATCTCTGGGGGGAAAGAAGGCCATCAAACTCCCACATTAACGAAAAATAACATTTAAAAAAACCCCACCAACAAACAATTACCAAACAAAAAAAGGCAATGGCATTCTTCTTTTGTTTGGAAATTTCTTTCCCTTTCTCTATTTATCTTGTTAGAGCTGATCAAAACTTTTCCAAATTTTGAAATTTCACCTTACTTTTGATGCTGGCAATCAAGTGCTTCAAAAAGATGGTCAAGTAAAAGACAGCATAAGCACTGGGTAGCAGTAACTCTCATTGAGTTGATCCTTCATTCCAGAAGTAGGCAACTCAAGCACAACAGAAATATTCCTGTACTTAAAAGCAATATTTTGTTCTGACTGATGTGTATTTCATTGGCTATGTAACCTTATTTTTATTCCCTATTGTGCTTTTCCCAAACCTTAAAAACAGATATTTATTGTTGGAAATCTTCAGCTACTATTGAACATCCACAGCAGAGAAATGAGCTGACCATTAATCCTACTTTGCTGCTCTGTTCAGAAGTTCTTATCTTAACTGGCTTATCATTCAAGCAACGTTCTTAACCTTTCCTGATGACAAATATACTAAATCATATGGCTTTAATACCCAAAGAGCTATTCAAAAGAAAACCAACATGCACGGTACTGTATCCAAAAGATAAGTAATTGCAGCTGAATCACCAGTCTGCAGTACCAGGTTATGACTGCTCCCTCCCTGGGTGCAAAACCAAGAGGATCTGTAGTAGAAGTATTTCCCATCTCGTACACACACGTACAGAGAACAGCTATTTACAGTCCTCAATCAACAGGCATGACCTTGTGATGAGTGGATATACTTTCTTACGGCACCCTCAAGAAATCCACATCGTAGCTGTTGCAAGCTTATTTTTAAAACACTTGGAACCTATTCACACCAGCATGTTTAAACACAATTTCTTCCAACTACAACAGCCAGCCAACAAAGTCAAAGCTATACCACATCTTGCAGTAGCTGTACCTTAAACTAATGCCATTTACAGTGCCAAACTATGCTTGAAACACAACAGTCTCAGGGATGTTTTCTTTTTCTATATCGCAATATTTTAGCCAATTTGTACCAGCCAGAAATCACGGGAGGAACTACCTTAAACCAAGCAATGTTTTTACTAGGAGCTAGACCTCCAGCTGTTACACAAGGTGAAAATATAGCTGCTGTGTTTCACAATGTGAACTTAATTCAATCTGATGTTCAATATATACACGACCTTCTTATCTACTCAGATAGACTGGCAGAGTATGAGGCATTGGGGTTTTTTTACACTTGTAGTTGAAACACTGGAGAGATCTTTAATGCAGTAAAGAACGAAAAATCACAAAGGAAAAGCAGTTGACCTTGGAAAAGAGAGATTTAGAGAAAAGAAAGTTGAAGTGATCTGTGATAACAGCTAGGATCAGTAGAGAATTTAATTTCCCAAAATATTTGCTCAAAAGTTTTTGGGGTTGGACTTGTTTTACTGGATTTGTAAAATTAGTGGGTGAAAGGAGCAGAAGACTGGAGAGGACAATCTCCTGCAGACCTCCAACACTGCAGCCAAGTGTGGACTCGAATTGAGAGGAATCCCCAAAAGGTTTGTCCCATATGTCAGAAGACATAGAGCCCTCCTAGCATTATGGAGAAAAATCTAAGGCTTTCAGCACAAACTACCACAAAACCAAGAATAGTACCAAGTACTGCTAAAGGAGAGTAAGAAGTGTCAATGACAGGTACTGGGAAGTTTGCTCACGAGCAGCAGGACCACCAGCACGTCAGTCACCCAACAGCCCACCTTTAGCTGGAGCCAATCTCTAATGCTTCAAAGAGAAGGAAAAAAAAACCCTGCCCACAGATAAACCAACAAACAAATCATCATCAACAACAGCAAGAACAATAAACAGAAGCCATATTGTTCAAATGAAAGGAGAAGAAAGTCTCCCTGGTTCCTGTGAGCTACATTAGCAATACTAGGACTGAATTAACAGAATTAAAAAGAATTCTAGTCTCTGAGTATCCTTTGAAGCAGTGTCATGAGATCTCACACAGTACCTGGGACAAAACCATTCCTGTTCGTGGCAGAGCAGAGCTGAAGGGGAAAAGCACGCCTCCACTGCCCTGTGTCGTGACGCAGGTGAAGGCGGACCATCCCAGCCAGTGGTCCCAAGCACACAGTATTTAGCACCTGCAGTGTGTTGGCACAAGGAGCTGCGGCCAGTTTCCCCCCACACACACATCCCTCCCCCTTTTTTTCCCACTCCCTCTTTAGAGATGCTCAATGATAAGAACTATCCTGGAGTAGCCATCAAGTTTGCCTTGCATTGTATTCAAGCCTGTCTTTTTTAGCTCCCTCTGCTTTATTCTAGTCTGGCTTCTCCAGCCAGCAGGTAGTTGCAGCCCTACAAACCACCATTAGCACAGGCTGGAGCAGGGGAAGAGTCAGGGATAGAGTTCATTTGAGATTCACACCTGGGTAGAAATGTAATTATAGGGAGCACAGACTCTAACATGTTATGTACCATAAGTACCCTTGCAATGAGTTCACTGCAGCATCCTCTAAAGAGTACTCACTTTGGGCACATTTACAGCACAGGAAAGATCCTGGATGAACGCAGAGCTACAAGACTCATCTGCTTGAGGTCCTCCATGAAAGCCTAGTGGTTTATTATGTTTCCTGTTGATGACTCCCATTCCTAGAACTGTCTGGTTGTTGCATGTAACTTCTAACACCTAGCAATGTTCTGGTTACACAGTGAGATCCCGCTAGAGGACAGCCAGGCTTGTCCGAATCACAGTCACTTCTCTCATTTAAGCCTTCTTAATAGCTGGGCTCTTCTTTTATTTCAAGCCTGCTCTGTTTTTCCTCTTTCTCCCTCTCTGCGCAGTAACTGCCCACTTTGAACTTGGGAGTTAGATTGGGCCGATTAGGTAATCCAAAGATATG
The DNA here is from genome assembly GCF_000687185.1 of Egretta garzetta. Taxonomy (NCBI): domain Eukaryota; kingdom Metazoa; phylum Chordata; class Aves; order Pelecaniformes; family Ardeidae; genus Egretta; species Egretta garzetta. The sequence continues at coordinate 3,605,636 of NW_009260131.1, forward strand.
AAATGCAATGTTTTCTCCCACTTCTGTTACCCCCTTATACTTTTGCCTGAGTTTTTCTACATCCCTGTTTCTTCCTCCCCAAATCTGCTTTTAGGCATATGAAGGGGGAAGGAGCGATGGAAAAAGAAAGGGGCAGGGTCAGCAAAGCTGGGATTAGCCTTGGCAATCCACTGCCCTACTAACTTGTTGCTTTTCCCTCGCTGCCAAGCTGGTGGTTTGGGCTCCGAAGGCTGCAGAGTGCTATTGTCCCCCTGCCAATGCTCTTTCTCCACCAGGCCAGTCCTCATTAATGAAGCCCAGCTGGGCTTCACTGACCTTGTACCAGGTACCCCAGGGCTGGCAGCGACTCCTCGTTAGACATCAACCTCATTCAGCCCACTGGAGGGTGAAGGCAGCAACTGAGGGCTGTCAAGTCTGGCACGTACAAGCTGCCGAGGCAGCAAGGAAAAGGCGGCTATATGCAATGGACACACGGGTGGCACTGCTTCCCCCATGTCACACTTGTTGTGCGTGGTTTCCCCAAAGATTAGGACGTGACACAGAAAAGGAGTTACAGACACCTGCAGCAGATGATTCAGCTTCAATAGAGGAAGCTTATATGGTCTCGAGGTAGTGAAGGAAACTAATCACGCTGGTTCTAGGAAAACAAATAAGTACTGAACAGGTGCCAGAAATGACTTGGCACTTCCAGTCACCTTGCAGTTCATTTCCAGTGCAAGCTGGAGGCAAATACAAGAAATTTTTTTTCCTGTTTTACACGTGTCACCCTGCAAGGTCTTGAATAATGACAAAGTATGGAGGACGAAGGAAGCAGCTGAAGCAGCACCGAGTCAGGGACGAGCGCATTAGCCCTGGTGATCTTCCAAGGCAGACAGTCCCAGAGCCACATCTCTGGGCACCATAACCAGCATCATCCCCAGCTCCAGGCACAGTGTCCACACAGTCCCCGGCTGCAGAGGAAGGGGAGTGAGGAGCAGGTGGTTACCTTGGGTACACCGAAACACCCTCATGCTGGCTGAGGGGAACCCCTGCTGCCAAACCTGTCTTCAAGTGTTAACGCTTTAGTTAATAACGCTCCCGAGGTTCGCACAGGGGAAAGCAACACAAATCATTGAAAACTCAAAGTTTATCAGCAAACCAGTACCACCAGCTCGTCTGAAGGAGGCTGCTGGGTTAAAATCAGATGACTTTGAAATAAAGAAAATAAATTTAAAAATATAAGCCACACTAATGATCATAGATCTGGAATACAATTTGCAACAGGCTGCTGCTGTTTATAATGTTGACCTTGCTTTTTTAAAATTTTTTTTTTTAACTCTACTGTGAAGGACAGACATACCGCCTACTGCCTCATCCACCAGCCGAAGGACTGAAGCTATTTTTGGCATTCGTTATGGTCCAGGTGGCCCATCTGGCCTGATTCACTTGGCCAGTTTTCCTTTCCATCTGGGAATTTTGACCCTCCTGCTTTCCAACTAATTGTATCACATTATCTCCTTTTTGTTCCCCACTTCCCTCGCTGCAAAAGGTTGCAAAAATCTCATGCGCTGTGTTAGAAAGTCTCAATTAACCTCTAACCTTGCTTCAGTGCATGTGGCTTGGGTTACTTCTCACACCCAACCGTGGGCCCATTAACACGTTGTCGTAAAACAAAAACTGTTTTGACGGGCTGTAATTGCTGCTAAGTGATGCCGAACAAAGCCGCTCTTGTCCCGGGGCGGCCGGGGCTCAGCCCCGCTCCCAGCCCCACTCCTCCCGGAACGGGGCTCAGCCCCCCCCCGGATCCCTTGTAAGCATTTGGGTGACTTGAGCTGATGAAGGAACCTCAAGCCACCCCGCAAACCCGGCAGCGCTGCTGACAGCCCTCCTCAAGACCCGCAGAAAGGTTTTGGGGTGGGGGGTTTTAAACGCCCCTTCCTTCTCCTGCCACAAATATAATTAGTTTATGTTAGCTGGAAAAGGTCGGAGGTGACCGAAGGGCAGGGCCCTTTTTGTTTTTAGGCAAGATAGTGGAATAATTGCTTGACGCTCAGATCTGCAGGTGCTTTATGAAGCTCATTTGGTGCTGGCAGCCCGCAGTGAAAGCTGATTTCCCTGGAAAACGCCGGATTCCATGTGACAGGGTTTATTTGCTGTGGCGGGAGTGATTATCCATTCATGCCATTCATGGTTACAGTACCTGCTACAGTCAACACTTACCTTAGCCGCTTGTCCTTTTAACACTTGCTCTCCTTTCTCCCCAAAGGCTGGGTATCTGCAGCCAAGGCAGGACTGAGCCGTGGCATCCCTTTCCAGGGAGGGCGTGAGAATGACGGAGGGTTTGTGCCTGCCAGCTCTCCTCCTGTCCCACCTAGGATGCTGAAAAAGCCTTCATGGGCAGTGACGGAGACACAGGGCTGCATGGACTGAATTCATGGCCAGCCCAACCATGGCTCCAGGCACCCTGTGACAGGTTTCCTGGGTGAAGCGTGTATTTGAGGCTGCAGGAACAGCAGTATCCATTTTGCCATGAGTGCTCCACTCAGAGAGCCGTAAATACTCACAGTCTGACAACCATAAAAGCCCCCATGCCAAAGGAAAGACAAACTGAGCCTCCTTCAGGCTGAAGTGAGGATTTGGTTGGAAACTTAAGTCTCTTATGTACATTCAGATTCAAATTTCAAAGAACCTGTCAGGAAATACCTCTGGAAGATAGATCCACCTGTTTGAAATTGTGCATTCCAGGTCTCCAAAAGACAACTAGCCCTTAGTCCCTGCAGACCAGCCTGCACAATGTTCTGGATGGTGGTCCCATGTGCAGAATGCTGCTAATGCAGAGCTGGATGACGTGGATCAGCTGTGGCCCCTTTTAAGCAACACACAAACAGGTGGGACCCTGCTGCCTTCCCAAGGGGCCTTCACAGAATAATTCAGTTATTCCTAGAGTCTTTATTACAACAGCTTCCTGGGATGTCCTGATGGCCACACAAGTTCTCTGTAGAGCATCTTGTCTTGTACTCAAAAGTGCATCTTCTGCTGGCAGAGTCCTCTCTCCATCCTCACAGCCTCTGAGGGCTGGGGCAGCCTCTTCTTACTACCATAAGCATACAGGTGGACCAGGATGGATGCAAACAGATAGCGAGGATGCTGAAAGACATTCTATGTTGTGTTTGCAGGGCACATCCATAGTCCAGATGCACCTGACAGATCCCAGAAAGCAGTGATAGCCCATCTCCTCACCCATCTGCTATCTCAAGGCAGAATTCATTGCTCCCTGTGCGTTCTAAAACGTTTTCTACCTTGTTCTTAAATATGTGCAGTTCTTAAATATGGAGCCTCCCTGGCAGACAGCCTGGTAGTGTACTGTTCTTAATGCCAAAAAGGTTGTCCTGCTACTTAGCCTGACTCTTTTTGAATGCAATTTAATCTTATCACTAATTGCCCTACCTGCTAGGAGAACAGAATTTCCCCCCCTTCTTCTGCAGAAGCCTAAATATCGGTAGAAGACTCTTGTTACAGAATGTCATTAACATCCAGAGCACAACCAGAAAACTCACTGCCGCAGCATCATCTTATCCCTTTATGTGAACCAGCAATGCTCAGTCAGTGTTTGTAATAAAATAAAAGCCACCCCATCTTTTTTTAATTCCAAACATCCCCCCATTCCTTCAAGTTTCTAGTGAGCTGTTATCTTTCTTTCTTACTGTAAATAAAAGCTAAACAGCTTCAAGCATTAACATTTCAAAGCAGCCTGCTCTTGGAAACACACCAAAGTAGCTATTCCAGATACTCTGGAATAGTTGTTTTGGTTAATTTCCAAGCATAGACAAGCCTTAAGATTTAACCTCCCGATGCTGGCTGCGATGGGTTGCTGACCCCGAATCCCAGCACTAACCTCCTGTGCCTGGAGGTACCACCTGGCCTTTAGGAAAGGAAACTATCACAGCCAACAATTACATCTCAGACATTTCCACATTGCTATGTATTTCTGGCCTACTGCACTCATTACTGGTTTATATCTTATTTAGCTATTTATCTTCTGGCTGAGGAAGCAAATGTTATCTAAGCCCTGATTAATAATGCACAGATATTACCTAACCAGCATAAACTGGCACTTCTCCATTGATTTGCACAGAGCTACTTTAACTTATATCAGGTGAGGATCTAGCCTGCTCAAGAGTGTTAACAGAAGACAAAGCCCAAATATGTTTTATCTTCAGTGATAAACATTGCATTACACAGTGCATGTAGGATACACCTTCTCAGAAATACAATCTTGGCTGTAGCATGTACTGGGCACAATAGCTGGAAAAGTTTGGATGTTTTCAAGCAGGGGTGGCTAGAGATTGCCAAGAGCTGTCACTTGAGGCTTGGATTTAGGCAATTTGTTATTGCCATTATTGCCTAAGTAGTAAGCATGCCCAGGTCTATCAGGAGAGTCAAAGGAGACAAAATCAGGTCTCTGGCTCACTTTTGCAGCCAGGGGAGGAAGCCCCTGAAGGGAGACATACACCAGTGAAAGCTGGGCACCTCAGAGCAATCCAGAGCAAAGATAAGCTAGTACTGGCTAAAGACAGTCCTGGGCATAAAAGTCAGAAAGCAGCATTTCTGTGCTTCAGAAAGCTAATATTGCATACCCAGGGACGCGTAAGATCCAACACACAGGCACAAAAGAAACGGAAGTGCCCAATAGATATGCAGCCCTAGAAATGTCTGTTTTCTGAATCAGTTAGTGAAGTTCAGCACCTGAAGTCACACTTACCAGCCCCACTTTGCAGTCATTACAGGGTGCTTTCCATCAGTATTTCACTTGTGACCCCTGAAGCCTGTCAGATGAAGGTTTACTACTGTGCTCTTCCTCCTCCCACAGATCAGGATTTATATCTGTAACTCTAGGAGAAATGAGTCCCTGCAAACTCAAACAGGTTCGTTCTCTTCCTGGCCCTGCTTGGGTGACCCTGAGAAAATTCTTTTTCTTTCTCTTCCTCCCTTTCTTTTCTCACACTTGTCTGTCTTTAGGGTGGGTCAGATCTGTCCGAATGCAGATGGTTGACGCTAACTGGAACTATATGAGAAGTAGCAGAGTCACTTTTTCAAGAAGATTCTGGTGCTGTGCATTAAATATAGCTGCCTGTAGGATCTAGCATGCCATGAGTACCACTATGATGGCTGTTCTTTGACTAAGGCTAGAGAAATAACTTAAAGCATTCTCCATGACAAATCAGAATAGCAGTTTGGCAATAAAATCCCAAAGCAAATGCAGAATAAATTGTTGGTAACTTGCATTTGCTTTTTACGTTGAAAAGTTCTCCACAGAGACAGAAGATGCACAGTTCTTTTTTGCAAGATACATGCTATAGATATTTCTGCAATTAGACACTGCTATTTGTATAAACAGTGAAGGGAAATGATGCATTAAATGCATTTTTAATCTTGGAGGAAAATCACACTAATCTCTTCCCAGGGACACAGTGAGCAGGGACAGGACTACAATCAAGAGGAAAAGGTAAGAGTGGTATTTGATTGCCGTATCCCAATCTTTTGCCTGTATATCTGCAGAATTTTCCTCTGCCTCTTTCACCCATGATTCACCAAAATATTCCACTGAACTGCTGAAGCAAAGCCTATAATTAGGTTATTATCTTTAAGAAAGGAGTCTAATTGTAGGACAACAAGTGCCAAGTACACGGAAGATTACTTGACTCTTATGAACAGATGATGATACCTTCCAGTGCACGCTCCTTTTTGTGTGTGGAAGGCTCAGATGCCAGGTTCAGATAGGACTGAATCACTGACATCTACTCAGAAAGACATCTGGAAGTAGATGATATCATGTGGTGAAAGGGAATAATAAATTAACTACAAGAACAACCTCATTTTCCCGGCAGCAAGGAAAAAAGAAAAAAAAAAATTAACTGTATACAAGTGGACTTCCAGTCCAGAGGTAAAACATATGGGAATCAATAGCAGAGGCGGGAGGACAACTGTCATACAAAGGATGGGGGGAATTTAAGCAAATTAATAGCTGTGGGAAGATGAAACAAAGATGACTCAATTGTCAGGCAAATAATTTTGTTCCCCCCCCCAGCCATCATTACTAGTTATTTGATACAGATCCCCATTAAGTTGGCTCAGAATAGGTCAGAGAAGTGTACCTATGGGTTGAGCAAGATCTGTGCTGCTAGCAATAACGTGTGAGCTCTTACACAGAATGGCTCAGCCTCTGGAGCACAGCTCTTGGAACTCACCAGCTTGCCTCAGTCTATGGGAGTATCCTCAGACAGCCAGACCAAGTGACCTCCAGGAAGGTGTTTCAGAGACGTGCAGCTTGAATTGGTCTCCCAAATCCACTAAGTGACAGCCTTCAGCTCTATCACTTCTAAATGCAGTGACAACTTCCAGGAGCTCTGCCCTTAGGAAGATAGTAAAGAGCATCACATAGGACTCGCAAACCAGAACTGCTCTTTTTTTTTTTTTTTTTTATTTTTGTCCCTTTTCTTAGACGTCCTTTCTTGAGGCCGCAGCGTCTGCCTGCATCGTCGGCCGGCCTTTTTTTTTCTTTTTTTTTTCAGAACTGTTCTTTTTTTTTTTTTTTTGATGTTTGTCAAGTTTGCAGTAACTGTCAGATAAAATGACAGTTCCACAGAACCACCTTGATTCAGGTGCTTGACTGGGGGGAGAGAGTGGGTGATGAATTATTTATTTATTTAATCAAAGCTATTCATTGATGCCCTGGATCAAGCAATTTAGAAGCAAAGTTTAAGGACATTTTAACTCTTGTAGTAGAAGAGTCACCCATCCCATTTCCTAGTCCACTCACACATTTGAGTTGGTGACCTCCCGCAGCGATAAGATTGACAGGATAACTAATACACTGTGTGAAGTAGTTCAGTAAAGCCTTGTTAATATTCCCATCGCTAATCCGCACACCTCATAATTCACACACAGAAAGCGGTGGTCTCTTCCTCTTTCTTGGCTAAAATTTAATAGATTGCTTTAAGGAGGTCTCACATTACCAAGAGTTCATGAGTATTTCGAAACACGATCCTGGACATTTCTTCCCGTACATGAAGGATGAACAGAAATCATCACAAAGTCTATTCACACAACAGTGGACCAAACCCACAGCTTTACAATCATTTCTGCAGCTGTTCGTAGGAATGATCAAAACATGATTGTTTTATTTTGTGTTTCCTATTTCATCTAAACAAGCTTGGTTAGTAACATTATTGAGAGACAATCTCATTGTGAAAGGAAGAAGTAACCTATTTTAATGTTTCTTCAAAAATTCAAAAGGCCTTAGGAAAATTCCTTTTAAACACTTTTTCACTGCGAAGTTAGCTCATGCTGTAACTTGAGTTACCACCTCACACAGAAGAGGCATTCTTAACTTAAATGGGTGGGCTTGTAAGCTTGCCTTGGCTGGCCCACAGACAAGCCATTTGAGCAGTGACTAGATGAGCACTGCTAATTCTCCAGTGTTTTCCACAACTCCTGCTGGGAAGCAGGAAGGACAACAAAGTTTTCCTGGATCTATTAAAACACAGCTTGTAGAGCAGCCCAGCCCAGCAGAGCTGTCTTGGAGAACTGGGAGCCTGTGAATTAATTCTTTCATCAGGATTTCCAGGAGAACTGTTGTGTCATTTCTGGGCCTAAGAGAAGTTCAGCCTTTGTCCTCACAGCAAAATAAGTGGGTTACTCCTCTACCCAAGTCAAACAAGCTCACATCCCTTCTCTCCTCATGGGGAGAAGCATGGAGATGATCTTGCACAATCTCTTTTTCTTACTCATTTTGTGTCCTCAGCACAGCTAACCTCAGAGCTGGGGACCACATCCAGAGTCCGCAGCAGTCATGGGGATGATCCTTCTGAAATCTAATGGAGTAAAACCTGCCGGTCCCTTTATATCTGTCGCTATATTAAGTAGGAACTCACTAACCGCATGCATGACTTCCTAGACATTTTTATTTCCACAAGGTATCCAAGAAATTCAGAACCCGCTTGGGTACAAGAGATATCCTGACTATTTCTGCCAACCCTCTTCTACTGCATTACCAGAGCCTGACGAAACGAAACTTTTCTGCTGTGAACGGCAATAACATCTGCTCTATTGGCTGCCCTCACTTAGCTCCACTAAACTTCAGCTTATAACTGCTTGCTTAAAAACAAGCAAGCAAACCCTCCAAACTCTCACTTCAATAATTAAAATAAATAACCAGAAATAAATTGTAAACACTTCTCTGACATCATGTTAGCATTGTGCGTTACAGGAGGACACTTATGCTAAGGCTGAAATTTGGCTTAAGGGCCAAGTGCCTCAGCTCCTCTGTGGACTCAAACCAGTTAAGGCTACTCCATTCTTAATTTCTTGTATTTCTACTGCTAACAGAAACTACTTAGAGTCAACAACAACTTCACCCTTGTGTTGTATACATAATCCCCCAATACATTAATAATATCAAAATACCACCACTGCTACTGGCCCCAAAATGCTCTCACCATCAGCCACTGCTCAGCAGGGACGAGCTGCCATCCCCTTCTCTAGGGCTCAACCAATTGTCACAGGAATCAGTCTAATTGCCTTTTATAAGCTTATATATTAGGGAAGTCATAAAAACAATCTGGTCACTTAAATGAATTGCGTTCTGGTCCACTGGATAACCTTTTAATGGAGTCACTTAGGTTAGGAAAAGGGATTATTCCCCTCTAGAGCAGCTCTGCTGTTTTGATCTTGGTAGATGAAATTATTTATTTTAAAGTGAAAGCTAAACAAATAAATGAAAGGCAATGCAAGACCCAAGAACTTGCTCTTGTTTGTTTGTTCTTGAGTGTT
>NW_009260131.1:3614530-3648367 GCF_000687185.1 Egretta garzetta
GGGAAGGAGGAAAAGGGGGAATGAACATTTTGTGTGGAAACATCTTCTTTTTCAGAAAGCTGTATTACCTCAAAAGAACTTCTGGAGGAAAAAATTATGGACTATCTACTTATGCAGCTCTTGTCACCAAAATTCAGCATTTGTTCAGCCCAGAGTAGATTTTATCTGGAGTCAAGAGGCCTTGGCAAACGTGAGCTAATGCAGCAGCATTCCAACCTTTCCTGCTGTCTGGACTGGCCTTGCCACTTCATACTGAAATTTCTGCAAAACGCTCTGAACTGCTATTCCTAGTGACCTACTGCATACAAGCTGCTCCAAAATTTCATTTCTTCCCTGAAGATTTTGACTCCTGTCAAAACGTGGGTTTTCTCTTAAAATGAAAAAAGTTGTTTCTGGAGTTCATGTTTCCTTCCTTATTACCTTCTGCAGCAAAGTGGGGGAAGATTCAGACCTAAGTGTAAAACCGTTCAACAGACAGACCCAGGGGTGAGCAGGGATGGGCTCTGCCTGGGCAGGAGTCTCATTTCCAGCTTGCCTCTTTGCCTCTGTGCTGTCTATTGAACATCCAAGCTCTTCAGGGCTCAAACTAGTTTACATCCATGCCGATGGGGGTGGGTGGGAAGATATCCCTTGGGGCTTCTTGGCATTTACTAAAATAATCAAACAAGCCATCCCTTGTATTAATTGTTACCACAAGGGTAGTCCTCTCCAGCTTACCTACTCACAATTCGGTTAAGGCAATGAGTTTTGGCCAGTCTGCATCTACTTATCCAAAGGTAACTTGCGCTGCTTTGCAGCAAAGCTCTGCGTCTGGCCACTGCAAAGGAACAGCTATAAGCCTCTTTGCTTCATAAGGGTCAATTTTATACCAACTTCTTTTGTTCAGAAAAGGGTATTGATAGCAAAGCCACAGGTCCGACGTGATTAGTTAAGCTACAGAGTTCCTTTAACACGACCACCAAGAATAAAAGCAGAAGTCACCATCATTAAAAGGAACCTATTTCTGCCTCCCTGCTTATTGAATTAGATCTTTCTCCCCAGAATACTACTTTTATTTTCTCAACTTGTTATATAAAAGCTATTCCTCTTGGGGAGCATTGCACATACACACACAGAGATAATTACTAATAAATTGTGAAGCTCTGGATTTCACAAATTAATGCTGGCTTAATCTTGCCAATCATAATCTGCCAACAAGTTCTCAGGTCTAGCCATCACATTTTTGGTCCAACTAGAAGCAGGAATTTTAATACTTATATTGCAATTCCATATAATAAAGACTGATGTTTAAAAAATATTGTCACTGTTAAAAAAATATTTAAAGTAAGCTCAAAAGCTTTTATTTTTAGTATTTATAAAGGAAATGATTACTATTTTTCTTGGGAAATTAAGTTTGCACACCTACCTAGAACATAATTCGCTTCTATTTTTTTTAATACCTATGAATTGGTTTTGACATGTCTTCCTTCATTAAGCTTCTAAATTTGTCCTCGAGTAAATGTGTGCTTGTTTAAAATAGTTTAACACAGTGGTTCAAAACCATTGGGGCTGCCAGGGCAGAATTTTGAACTTTATGCTCCCAAAAAATGTATGGCCTTGACCTTGCCAAAAACTCTGTTTTATGTTTAAATAGTCACAGATTTAATAATGGGCTGCAAGAAAGACTTGCCATTAACCACCTCCTTTACTTTCCTCCTAGTTAACAAAACACTTATGTCTGCAGTGGATGCTGTAAGAATTGAATTAGTTATCTAGGATAATCTGTCCACATTAGCAAATGGTGTCCCACTAGGTCAATACAGAAATTAATTGTGGGATTCTTGTCAAATCCACATTGTTTCCTGGCGCAGTTGCACGCCACTCAATTAGACACCTTTCAAGGCCTTTTGCTGGTCTAAATGTAGCTAATTGCTCCAGTTCTGGATGGGGATGATTCATCTCCCAGATGTCTCGGACCTCTCCGCAGCTCTGCTCAGCTAATATCAATACACACATCCAGCCGACAGGATATTCTTGTGAACAGGATATTTTTACTCACGCCTCCCTTTTATATGATTAATCCCGAACAAGGAAGGTCTCCTGAATCACGCTCTTGACACGGCAACTCCCTTTACGTCTGCTGGCTTCCCACACACGAGGGACTGGGCATGAATGCAGCCCCTTTGTCAGTACTCTCCAGGTGCAGCACTATTCACACTTGAGCTTGACAGCGTAACATAACAGTTTTTATTTGCCGGTCTCCTCTGTCAAGTATTCTTTTCTATTCTGCTGCTTCCTCATTTGTCCATATATCAGCGGCAGGGCTGGCCAAATTGAAAATGAATGAAGCACAAAGAAAGACTGTAGTTTCCACAGTGACCGTCTATGGGAAAACTCTGCGAGGTTTGGGGTTTTTTTTTATGGAGTCCTCAAAGGTCACTGGTAGCACTTGTAGCTGTGAGACCCAGAGGAAAAGACCAGAGCATCTGGCCCACCGGTTATCACCTTTCAAGGAGAAATGCTCACGAGCTGTGTTGCTTAAAAGCTGTGGGGAAAGTGGGGGGCGGGGATTAAAAATACAACAATCTTGAAACCTCTTCCCCAACCCCCTTTGTATATGAGTAGATTCAGGAATACAGCAATGAGGAAGAGAGAGGCAGCTTGGTATCTCAGCCCCCATGGGGTAGGACACAGCATGGTACATGGCAGGTGTGTGCTTCCAGCCTCGGTGGGTGGCTGCAACCTGAAACTTTAACTAGACCTGGCGCAGTACCTTTGGCTATATAAAACCTCAGCCAGGCTCCCTACGAGGCACACACACTCACCTGCCATGAACACAACCAGCCACCTGATGTCTTCATTGCTCCATGCCAATACCCGTGGAAAAGCATTTCCCCCATGACTGGAAAATTGGGTCTCTTAAGGATGGCGATACCCGTAATGACACCTGGAAGATAACAACAGCTCAGCTCACTCAAGCACCATGTCTGTATTTTAGTGGGAAGCAATGCACAGTGGTTAGGACATTAGCTCGAGGAACAGGTTTTTGTTCAACACAGCACTGACTGTCCCTGGGACCTTTACTTACAAGACAGATTGTCTGAGTTTCTTCATCAGCAAACTGGTATGCCGGATATCCCCAGCTTGTGCAAGTGTCAGGAGATCAGCACAATGTCCAGAGAGCATTTTGTAGTGCTGATGTCCCCACTTCAGAACTGCAGTAATCACTGTCAAGCACTTGCCTTGTCTGTGCCTTTCCCCTGCCCTGTCCCAGTTGAGTACGCAGCACCACAACCACCACAAAGGAGTAGCACTCTCCACCCGTGTGACCTGGCTCTCACCCAGCTCTGCACATCTGTATCCAACTTCAGAAGAAAAAAGAAAAGGGAGCAAAACAAAGTTGATTTCACTTCTATATACACATACCTATACACACAGAGAGACAGCCACAACGGGCAATAGTTGAGCCATGGTGGCAGGCAGAGGCCAGCACTGAGCTGAGCAGTAGCACTAGTGAACATGCAGGGCAGAATGACAGCACCTACTGCATCCCTTCAGACCCCTGGAGTGTGTTTTCCAGTTGACTAATTTCTCTTGATTTCTTCCTTTTCTTTCCTAATAATCCCACCTTTCATATTTTTGCTTGTCAATTCTCTTTCTTGCTCCTCCTCCTTTTTACTAGTGTTTGTAATTCTGGATCGCACTCCTTATACTGTTATCATTTCCCAGGACGGGAGTAGTGCTGGACACAGAGCCCCTAAAAATACCTCTGTGCATCCTGACCTCTATGTGAAACAGGAGAGGAAGTTTCTCTCACCTGGCTGCTCATCCTTATCAGCACCTGCCTCCACCACAGCTTACACTTCCAGTCATTGCCAGGGCTGGGCTGGAGGTGCTTCAGAACAGTTCACTGGAAGCAGCTGCTATAGACCATGGCCTAGAATGCTCTGCTCCCCAACTTTACTGTCATCATTCCCAGGATGTGTGCTGCCAGCACTTGGCTGAGGCAAATCTGGAAATGCCCTTTCCAATCCTGTCTCAGGCAGGTTTGCTAGGGACACACTCGTGTAGGAGAGGCTCAGGAGATGTAGCCCAAATACTAAAACTAAAGCAACACAAAATTTCAGTAAAACATATTTTTGAGATCTCACGAGGCTTCAGCATAGCATTATAAGGAAATTTATCTTTCTTATCAAAACCATTCATGTGCTAACAGCTGCATACTTGTTTAAGTGCTTTCATATGATTGGGTCTATGTCTGATATAGCAGCCACTCAAAGGCCTGCTGACTCAGAGTTTTCTTGGTGATTCCACTATCCCTTGGATCAACTCTGCCTTTGGGGCAGATGAAAATGCCTACAGCATTAAAAACAACCTACTTAAGGTTTTTGATTGTTATTGACTCCCTTGGTATCTCAGTCGCGTTCACTCAGAAACAATAGCAACAGCAAAGTCCCCATGACATTTCTGATCTTTCCCATACCACTGTACTTTACTATGATTGCTCTCCTAGGGTAGCAAATTAATTAAGCAACATGGACGCTTTTCTATAGTGAGCAGTCTAATCAATTTTTGCACTTCAGTGCAGTGGTCAGCCTGTCGCTGGCTAGCAGATGCACTATGTTCATTTCTAAAGCAGCTGAGGTCTTGGAGGTAGCAGGCCCAGTGCTTGGGGTCTTCAGGCAGGAATACCAAGAACCTTCAAAAACTTTCTCATTCAAAAAGTAAGCAAAGTCTGATATTTGCAGGGACCACTCTATGGTAACCTCTTGAGAGGCCAACCACATGGTATTTTAAGTCTGGAATCATATTTGTTAATAACAAAATCATGTTTAGTTTATTATTGCTCCACTGTTATCAAACAGCAAATGAAAGTAACTTCGGTGTGACACTCCTTAACATGGACCGCAACTATTAGTAAAATTGATGATGCAGTATCTCTTCACTTTATTTTCTGGATGTTTTTCTGTAATGATTTCACTTGTTCTGACTAATGATCATCATCTTGTGCTTGTTTTCTGTATCACACTGTCAGGCTTTCAGGCATTTTCTCCTGGTTTCCATTTCAGATGGAATGTTTCAGGCACTTTTTTAAGTGTTCCAGAAAATTAACTAATAGTTGAGCCTTTTGTTTTGCTTTTCTTTTAAAGAATGAAGCTAATGAATAGTAGGTCAAGCTGAACTCTGTTTTCCCAAGCATTATTCTTGAAATCTGTTAGCACCTTGTATCTCTATTCTTCTCTTAGCACCGCACTGTTTACAAACTCTCTAAGCATGCATTCCCATGCCAATTATGCCAAACAGACCAACTCAAACATGAGAGATGAAACCCAAATTTGAGCAAGTAGCTGTTTGGGGAAGCTATTAAAAAAAGGAGGGGAGGCGGGGGGAAGACACCATCACCCAGATCCACAAATTCACATTTCTTTTTGGCTTATTTCCAGGCTGTCTTAAACATTGAATAGGAACTAATGCAGAATACATACACAGAGGTTTATTATTCCACTGCTGCTCAGAGAATTTAATGCCAGAGAGAGCAACGCAGCACGTGTAAAGGGGCAATAGCCCCTTACAGCAAAGTTTTGCAATTTAAGATGAAAAGCAAGTGTTCTGCTATACTGATAATTTTAATCCTTGTTACAACAAGCAGGCCTACATATCCCTTCGACACCAGCACTGGAGCTACACCTAAGTACGCTGCTGAATGATTCAGCGTTTGCATTCAGCTTGCCCATAACCAGCAAGCTGGCTAACACAACCACAGGTCCCAGCTGCACCTGGTTTAAACATACAACTACCTGCAGCACTGTGCACCCAAAAAGAGGCCAGTCCTTCTCTTGCAGCTTCTGCATGGTCTCCTACAAGGCACAGCTCACGCAGAAGTACTCAAAATCTAAGTAGACATGGCACTAGAAGTCTTAGTCTAATAACTTCACAGATGAGAAACTGAGGCACAGAGCAAGTAAATACATTGGTACAGCATGAGTTCAGTGGGTTTTTAACTTTTTTATTACTTTTTTTTTTTAGCATTACTACTTTGCTTAGGCTGCCTTATGCAAGGAAACACTGATCATTCCATTGGTAATTTTGGGTTTGGGCACAGGAACTGGCCACATCTCAGACAAATCTATTGTGGCCCTTTGGTCAACAGCTGACCCAAGTTAGTTCCCTGAGCTATCTGGGCTCTGGAAAGGCAGAGTTGCTGTCTAATGAAGACCAAACAAAGCCAATCCAGTATCCAAGCCCTGAAAACAGTACTTACATGCATCGTTATTAACCCTTTCAAGCATTCAGAACCTACATAGGGGCTTTGTGGCTTTGATCCGCACCTGTATTTAGATATAAGCCCTCCAGCAAAGACCCAAACATATATCCTCTTTCATCTCTCCGTTTCCCCATGACATTTGATTTTCCACCTAGGAAGGTTTATATTGAAATGCCAGAAATCACAGCAATCCAAGATGAAAACCTATTTCTGATGGCACAGAAGCAGGCTAATACCTCAAAGTTATGCCACTACAGAGACACCAGACTACACCAGCTGCCTGAGTGGAATAATCCCTCCTTAGGAATAGAGGGAAGCTTGGAAACCAGTGTCAAAGAATACACTTCAGCCTGGAATTAGATATTCTGCTGGTGCCTGAGCACTGAGCTTTACAACGAAGCCCTGACCCCACAGATGGGCTGCGTGAGGTCTAAGGTTTGCTTGGAGGAAGTGAAGAGGCAGCTCATGGTTAGATTTTCACTGTGGCCATGAGAAAGCTGGGGCAAATGGCTGTCTTGGGCATCACAACCTCAGCAGATATCTGAAGCCCGTTGGTAGCATGGCTCTGGAACTCACCCCAGTATACGTTAGTGTTTATATACTATACTCAGATACTTCCCTTTCCCCCCAACTAAGCTAACACAGAGAACTGATTTTCAGGTGAAATTAAGTGTTGGTCTCAAACTTGTCCAGAGCATCTGCTCAAGGTTGAAACCCTGGGGGTTTTTTGGGGTTTTTTGGTTTGGTTTTTTTTTGTTTGTTTGGTTGGTTGGTTTTTTTTACAATAAACAAATAAATGAAAGCCTTTGTATGGTTTGAAATGGGAGAATTGGCAAAATAACAAGTTAGAGAACTACTACCCTAGCAGAAATCTCTAATGATATTTTTAGTCTGGTGATATGAGACAGAGCACAAATTGCTTGAGAATTTTGCCCCAAAGCATAGAGCAAGAAAAATGAGACTGCAGATTGAAAAGTCTGTAAACTCACTCCCCATAGCACAGAAAGCCTGCATAACTAAGGAGCTGGCTGCTGCCTGCATTGCTTTTCAGCTGTAGGTCACTGGTTTGAAACCAACCCAAGTGGTAGGGGCAGAGCCATTACCATTTGGCAGACGCCAACTGGCTCCTGTGATATGAGCTGTTGTAGACAGCCCAGAGGTAGCGGGCAGGTAGAAACACCTCCAAAATCTCAGTAATCTGCAATAATTTCATCTTTGCTGGGCATAAGGCTGGATGGAGATTGGGATGCTTTTATCAAGTCAGGATGAAGGTGCACTGAGAAAGAGGCACATGGACGAAGCTCACACTACTGCAGTCTGCTAAACCTGCAACATGAACAAATGAAGCTGGTCATCTGCACAAAAATTCAAGAAAAACTTTGATCAAATGATCCAAATAATGGATTTTTTTATTCAAACTGATGAGGCACTCAAATAGCAGAACTACAGTAACAATTCTCATATAATTGATGCTAATACGGTTATTATTTAGCCTTACAGGATATTTTCTTTATTTGTGTCAACTGAGTTGGCATTTCTTTTCCATTCTCTTGTAATTCTTTTTTCTTTTATGAAATGTAATTACATTTCCACAAACGTCATGTTTACAGAGAGAGCATGCCAGAAAGCTATTAGACGAGTACTTGTCTTGCTGCTGTGCCAGATGCAGCATGCATTGATTTTCTGAGGATCACGAGGTGTCTTATTTTGCCCAATTGTCCCCATCTCAGCAAGACACGCATGTAGACATCAAAGCTGCCAGTTTACAAAGCCGTCAGTTCATAAGATCACTGTTTACTTCACTTCTATCGCAAGCAAGATGCAAGTCACCTACATTGTTAGGCACTACTAGAAAATAGCATTAAAAGCACGGGAATTGCTATTTCCATAGCAGATTACTCAGACCTGCTGCAGTCATCTGAAAGTTGGGGCTGCACAAATATTAGCATATATAGTAAGAGTCTTCCCATTCCTGGATTCCTGTGGAACAAATCTGGAATTTTGCCGTGCCTTTTTCATTACAATGTTTTAGCTATCTTCTACCACCTGCCACATTAGTAAGCTACCAGAAATGAAAGACTAAGTCATCTTAGGCTAAACTTTGTTATTCTTTAGTAATGCACTATAAATCAGTCTTGTTATAAGTCAGGGAATGTTCATTAATCAATTCTCAAAAATATTTTATTTGGCTAAGAGTGTCAAATCATGAAAGTAACAAAGAAAAAATTAAAACCATGTGCTAGAAGTAGGTTCATGACTGCATGCTTACGTCAACAAAGACTCATAACTGCACAAACAATTACCATATATCATGTTAACTTTCATTAAATAAAACCACGCTGAAAACCAGTAGTACGATCATTATAAAGCACACATGTTTTCTAATATATTTGTGTATGCAGGACAGCATTTTGCGCTCAGTTAACTGCAAACTTGGGTTGCATATGTGTAAATGCAGGCAGAATTTCCCCTGCTGGCTTTCCATACACAGATACATTAGAAAATACTGTCTAAAACCCATGTTGCTAGCAGTTTGCTCTGTAGACAGAGCAAGGTTATCCTCCTTTTAAGATGGACTATCTTGCTGAATGACAAAACCAGAAGACTAAAGATCAGGGATACCCAGACTTCATTCCTTGGCCTGTTACTACCTAGTTATTTCATCTTTGATAAGCCACTTAGAACATAGTATTTCAACCTGGCTGAGACCAGATCACCAGTTAGCATGCGTTGATGTGTTCACTGATTAAGACTATAGCCCCTTTACTGTACGCTACCTGGAATTAACTGGGGTCTGGTTTCCTTAACATAAAGTTTGGCAACACTATCTGCAGTTAGGAGAAGCCAGCGATAAAAAGCTGTGCCAAAAACATGACAGAAGTAAATCGTTCTGAAGAAGGAACAAGTTTAACTAGCAAAATAACGTATCAGTTCCCTGTACAAAATAACTGCCAGTGAGAGTGTGATTTAGCTAGTGTCACTGTCTGTGCAAGTTCTTTTTAGAGCACTAGAACAGACACCATCGTATTTGTCACATGCAAAAGTCTAAAGCAGATCTGACTCAGGAGCTGGGGCTACAGAAGAACATGGTCACTTCCCTAGATGACAGCAAACCACATGAACCACAAAAGCTTCAAATTCCATCCTGGGCCCATTTGTAGGTCAGTTTTCTTCTTTTTCCACATTCCTGTTTACTGATATTTATATTACAGCAGTTCCTAGAGGTTCTCAGTGATAGCATTCTCCTACTGAACTAGGCCTCATAAAAAATAAATATAGCAAAATAAAACATATTGAGCAGTTTTACAAACAGTCAACCATTAAAACAGACAAGACAGGGAGAAATACCTATATCATACTCATTTTGCTATATACATATGCATGAAGACCAACATATTTGGCCCTCTTTTATCACATACTTAAGTCAGTGAAAATATATACCTGGAAAGAAGGTAGTGATACAGGGTTAGATAAAAATAATAATAATAATAAAAAAATAGTTAGAATTTGGGTAACAAAGCCCAATCAAATGATCCACCTGTAGATCATCCAAGTGATAGCAAGTTGGGGTAACATCATTGGCCACCAAGGAGCATGCAGCCTGATCATATAGCAGCGTAATTCTTTGCACTGTTCCTCCTGCTGGATACATTCTGGTCACAACTTTTGTCCCTTCTAATATTTTCCAATCACAGCAAGTAGAAAAATGCATCTCTGGCCATTGGGGCTATAGAGAGCACAAAAGCCAGCCCCCCCGAAAAAGGCTCAGAAGGCAAAGGGAAACAAAAAGAGAGAGCCTCTCCAAACTATTACTTCTAGAACACCTTCATGTTTTGTCAGCCAATATCTCAGGGCTGCTGGGGGCTGATCCACCGTACTGGAAAGCCTGAGGATGACTCTAATGCAGGCAAAACTGCCAAAGTGCAAGGCACAGACACTCATGCATTGCCTGAGCCTCTGCGCTGGCCTGGCTTTGCAAATTTCTTGTATTTAAGTTTCTACACATTAATGGTTATCAAATGGGTGGCTGTTTATTTTATAAAGGAAAGCCTATCCTCTGGAGCTGGTAGTTTAAGTATTTTAAACAAACATTATCTCCAAACCCTGAATTGGTGCATTTGCCAAGGCTTTGATACACATTCAGATGTGTAGAAAAAAATAAATAGGAAAGAATAATTTAAGCCTTGTCATTGATAGAGTTTCATCTCTGAACCTGAAGCTTATTAATCAGTTGTGGCCTGGCATGTTGGCAGAATCAAAAAATATTCTGCCAAGACTTTAATCAGAGATAAGCACCAACCATATCTATAGAAAAAAAAATAATCTGATTTGCTGCACAAATTTCAGGTGGTGAAAAAAACCTCTCTTGCTCTGCAGAAGGATGAGACGTTCAGTGTTGGTGCAGGACTGAAAGGCCCTGATGTGCAGTGAAAACAAATGCCTGCCCTCTAACAGGCCTGGTGCACATAGCACCCATTTGCTGATGAGTTGCATTGATTCTGTGAAGTGTCCCATGAAATATGCCTTCAGAGCAGCAAAAAACCATCCCGAAAGAGGACAACCACTGTGAAAGCTACAGAACCTTCTTTGTGTCTTTGCTCTTCCCTTTGCAAAAAAAAAGGAGACACCCCAGGAGGAATGGAGGGAAGCCACGGTTATTCGCTAGATCGTGTGGTCACTTCCCTCAGTCACCAGGCTCTGTATCTGTAGTCTGAAATTTCAGAGCAAAATTCACACCTTTAAATCACCTGGAACTCTACTGCACATCAGGCAGATTGTTATGGCAGCAAGATGCTGGATTAGCACGGTTACATGTAGCCAATATAGATCTCCTTCACAGAGGGCAAGGGGAGGTGAGAAGTATTTTCAGAAAGTTTCAAGATAAAATAAGAAGCTGGTTCAAAAATAATTACGTTTTATTTGGACTTCCCCTCCCTGCCTTTTCCAGATTTTTTTTTTTCCTAAATTATCTAAATAGGGATAGGAAAGGAAAAGGGGGGAAAATTCCACAATAAAAGGAGGAAAAAGCCCAATAATAACATCTCCAAGGGATGCTAAAAAGCACTCCATGCATTTGCAGCATGTAAAGTTTAGCTTTCTAGCTGTCTCCATTTTCTCACTCACAGAGCTGCCATCTGTGCAATTTTCTCCCTGTACTTCAAGCACATACTGCAACTAGAGATGTTGAACTTTACTTTTCCCCCAACCCCATGGAAAATTGGATTTTTAATTAGAGGAAAATGTCTATTTTCCCTGAATAGAGTAATTACATTTTTTCCCCCAGTCACAAAGCTCATTTGGGAGAGTTTTACCTGAACGTTTTTGTTTTCCCAAAATAAGGGGGGGGAGAAGATAAGTGAGGGCAAGGGGGAAGTTTTTTCTACATTTATGTGCTGGAATAAAAGGCTAGATTTCCTGAAAAAGTCTAGATAAGGAGTGTGGTAAAGTCTGAAAATTACACTGAAAAATTAAATAAGATACACAAGCATGTTAATACTTGGTGAATACTTCCCTCCTTAAGGAAGGGGTTGACCCATGTTACAAGCCAGCCCATTCTTCTCCTCTTACTCAGATGTAATTCTCCAGCCGACCCAAACAAGAGCGTTCCTGCCCTGAATCGCTGGATGATATCTAAAGCAGACCTTCACCGATTTCCTATTTATCCATATAACCCTTTCTGAAGGCAGCCCGAGTCACAAGCCAAGTCTCTGTTGTAAAAACAGAATCATCAAGTGCTTTCAACCCAGGAGCAAGAAGCCCCGCTCAGCTCCACTCTTCCAAATAATAACCATCTCTCAGACTTTAATGAGAGAAAACCAGTGCCTCCAGTGCTTTATATGACAAAGATGGGAACAAAAGGTTCAGTCCAGACCACTTAACTAACAGTCAGTCTGAATCCAACTTTTACTTAAGGCTAAAGTACTCCAAATACAAGGGCAAAAGGGGCTTGTTTCTGAAAATGTAAAGCTGGGCATACTTCACCATAAACCAGGGCTGGTGGAAGTGTGCAAAACACACGACAATTTTCATCTATCATTTTACATCCAAAAGGAACCTGTCCCAGTGGCAACTACCTGACGTTCCCAGGTATCAATCTTGTGTTGAGGACTTCGCCCTGTTCACAGATTAACTACATTTATGTTTAATACAGAATTCCATTAGTAGGGTTTTTTTATTAATGTTTTTCTTACATGGCTCCTGAAACTTTCTGCATATGTTCCACCACAGCTAATGAATGTGTTTTGGGAAGCAGACATTGCAGATATGGTCAAGACATAATGAGCTGTAAGAGGTAAAAGAGAGGTGGTAGCTAGGAGAAAGGAAGAGTGGGAATTCAAGCAATTCAGAATGTGAGCCAAAGACTCATTGAATCCAGCAGGCTTTGGACAAAACATGTGCTAAGGCAAGACATATATCTCTGCATGCTACAAATAAAAGGGGCAGAACTGATCCTTCATTCTTCTTTATACTGAAAGGAGAAGGGACAGGAAAAACAGGACAAAGTGCAATCAAAGATATATGGAAAAGCCCTTGAAAGGCATTGGAGGGATAGTCACGACAGGAAGAAAAAA
The DNA here is from genome assembly GCF_000687185.1 of Egretta garzetta. Taxonomy (NCBI): domain Eukaryota; kingdom Metazoa; phylum Chordata; class Aves; order Pelecaniformes; family Ardeidae; genus Egretta; species Egretta garzetta. The sequence continues at coordinate 3,627,347 of NW_009260131.1, forward strand.
TGGTACAGTCCTGAAAGAAGATAAAGAAATAGTGCAGGCAGCTTGGCTGGATTGGCTCAGCAATGAGGATCCAGCAGCCAGAGACAATCATCAAAAGGGGAGGAAATACACCACCCTTTGCTGGAGCCACCTGCCAGCAGCACTGCTGGTGGAGACTGAGCTGCCCCCAGTGATGCTCTCTAAACCTCTGTGTGGTCTGCAGCACAGAGCCAAGCTTACCCCCCTCCATCCCAAGTCAGCCCCCAGAGAGAAAGGAGACAGACTGGCCCCTCTTAAGCTGCTTACTTATCAGTAAATATAATGAAATAATCTGCTGCTAGCCTTTCTGAGTACCAGTTCTAGAAAACCTATCCTGAGCTTGCAGCAATGTTTGTGTCCTGTTCCCCACCCTCTGTCCCAAAAAGGGAAAAATCTAACTGGAAATAAACTTTCAATCAGGCTTAAAAGCATGGCAGCCTAGGAGTGCTTAGGAAACATTCCTTTCCTTGTCCCCAGGAAACGCTTTTACAGGAACAGCCATTGTCAGCATTTTATGCTTTAACAAAAAAGTTCATGGTAAGAGTGAAAAAAATTAGAGTTTTGAAAGTTTCAGTAAGCTGCACTTAATTTTGAAAGGGGAAAAAATGGCCATAGACTATACTACAAGCAAAAACATCCTCCCTATAAAAAAGAATGTGTAGTTCAGGCAGAAAAAGTCCTCAGAAATGAAGCAAGTTATATCTGACCTGCTCCACCATGTATACTGCTAAATCTTACCCATTCCATTTCCACCTGCACATGGGCTTTGCTTCCTCTTTCACACTCACCCCTCAGATGTGGAAATAATAAAGGAGAAATGAGACACCACTATTGTTTTCTAAACCGTATCAGCTTCTTCTGAATTTATTGTCAAGATCTACTTTTTGGCAGGGATAACAAGAGGGTCAAACTGGAACACAGCTGCAGGTGTGCAGCTACAATCCACACGGCTGCTTTGTGTAGTGATGAATGAAAACATGGGGTTTTTTTAAACTCTGCCTAACAATCCAGAGGCTCTTTTATCTCCCCTTGAGGGATGTTGGAGGGGAGCTGCTCAGCTGCTGCTCTGTCAGGTACATTTGGTCCTGCTGACTTCAGGGCTGGGAAGCTTTATATTACAGCTGATCTGTAAATCTGGTCTTTTCTCCTTTAGTTTTCATGCATTTTTGCACATGGTGTTGGAAAAGCAAGTAAGAACAAACTAATCTGAAATCAAAACCAAGCCAGCACTGAAAGGAGACTAGAATAAGGTTTTTATATTTTCATTGTTACAAGAATACAGAGAAGCTCTTTATGTAATGGGAATGCTCAGCAACAAAAAACAGTGCAAGTGCTGTGAGGTATGCAGAAATACTGACACTTTCACTAAAAAAAAAAAAAAGACTTATTTAGGACTTACACTTTTTTAAAATCACGCATTCAAGCTGGTATCTCACTTTACACCTTACAGATCCCATTTGTGAGTGGAGCAGAACTTGCACTGAGCGTTTTGGAAATTTGTTATTTCAGGGAGGAAGGACCTGACACCCAGAAAGAAGGTGGGACACGACTCTATCTGCATTGCTGAGGGGACAGCAGAGATCTAAGAAAACCTAGTCTTGTGTGATTCATTTTGTAACTGCAGAAATATATATTTCCTTTTCACTGTTGCCTCTCAACTTCAACACTACACAAAGCTCCTTGAAACAACTTTGCTCCCAACAGTTCCCACTGACATCAAAACAAGTGACTTTATCACAAGAATTCAGCTTTTGGGTGTGGAAAAAGCAACGTGAACTTCTGCCGTGCTCTTGAGCTGGTGAACAGGCCTGAACACTTTAGAAAATGCGGGCTATTTTACTTATTTGCTTCAATGGTAACACAAGGCAGAAAATTCAGCTGCCTTTGTGTCTGCCTCAAAAGCCTGAAATTCAGATTGAAGGCAACCAAGGGCACACATGTGCTGTTGGTGCACACATCTTTGAGCTGGTTCTGCCAACGCCCAAACTGGAAACTGCAGCAAGGCCAGCACAGACATGGAAGGATCACCAGCCCCAGGATGACACTTAAGCAAACAACAGGGTTTTGCCACTGACCTTGAGCTGAAAATAGTTATGGCTGCTCACCTAATTGACTGACAGCTGGGGCAACACCATGGTGTTGTCTTTGACCACTGAAGTAATTAGGTCCAGTATCTTAAAAAGCATGCAATTTCTAACCAGCTTGGCAGCTAGACACCTTTTGATGATGAAGTCATCCAAGTCTTTTTGCAAATCTTACCCAGCATCTTGACTTCAGGCTTCATCTCTGGAAAAATCTTGCCCTTAAATAAAAAAAATCACATCCTGGAAATATGCCAAGTAGGCATATGTCAAGCTTCTTTCTAGAAAAGCCAACCTGTAAGCATAAATAGGCAGCTCTGCCCCAACTATTAGGTCAGTGACTTCAACACAAGTAGCAGTATCCTAAATACACAAACACATACACTGAACCATGCTGTGCCTTTGCTACAAGTCTTACAATCATGGCAATTTTGTAGGTATTAGAAATATGTTTTTAAGAGCCTCTAGGTTCCAGTACTCATCACTATGGTCTGAGCTCAAATGCTGTCTCTTAGTTATTTAAATAACCCTTGTTCCTGAAGCATTAACGTCCTCAGAAGCTACCACACCTTTTTTTGGCTGGGGAGCCGAGGCACAGACTTGTGATTTGTCCAAGGCCATATAAAATGATATTAATAGTGGAAATTTATGTCATGGCCAACATCTGGTGTAGATTATTTACAAATAAGTTGGTTCTATAAAAAAAAAATAATAAAATAGTTTTTAAGTTTGTTTACAAAGTTGCCGCATGTTGTTTCCACTATTTTATTAAGAGCACATGGAGCCATGCTTCCAAACAGCAGCATTAAAAATAGACTAGGATTCACAGTGGATGAAATTCAAGCTTTGGTTTTGATAAGCATCCAGAAGTTAGGATTAGCCAAACTACTTTGGTCAGCCAAGAATTTATAGTAAAACATTTATTATGGAAAGTTAAGAGTATGAGAAACCTGAACAGAAGTAAGCCATAGTCTTCCAGCCAAATCCACCTACCACATAAAGGTGGCATGGGCTGCCAAGGCTCAACATACAGGACACCTTACAGGAGCAACAGGAAATCATCACCTACACACACTGGAGTTAGAATAGAGCACAGCATCCAGGTCAATGTAAAGGGAGACAGATCATTTCCTTTGGGAAGCTGTCCTTGATAGGAACTCTAGTTCCCATGGACTGCTGACAGGCCTTGGTCAGCCTTTATCCACTGCTGCCTGTAAGACCTGACTTTGTACAGTCATCGTGGACCATGTACACTGAGTAAGCTCTTGGCTTGCTGAAATCAGTGTCAGCACTGCTGACAGCATCACATCAACCATAAAAGTCATCCATTTGGACACCAAGAGTTTTGTAAAGTAGTACGGAACAGTATGTTACTGATATCTTGCCACCAAAAGTCAGGAAGGAGAATGAAAAATGTCTAAGCAGTTTCATCTGAAGAATTCAAAGAAGGTCAAATGTGCTTTATTACAGACCAGTTGTTTGCACCAAAACTGGTTTGCCTGACCGAAGATTTACATCTGGTAATGACACCTCCTAATGATGGCTGGAACAAAATGTTTTCTAAAAGCCCCCAAAATGGGTTGAATGAGAATACCCTGGAACCAACAAAAATACACTGTGTCCTAAATTAAAACATAACTATGAGCCTAAATAAAGAGATGTGGTTAGTGGCTGTCTGCTCATCCCCACTTTGTTGGCTCATCTTAGCTTATAGGTTATTAAAGAGAGAAGCCTTTCTTTCTTCCTACAACCAGGAGCATGGCAGCAGTCTCGGACAGGTTCAGAGGAGCAGCTGCTGGGTTTTCCCAACAGCAGCAGATCCCCTAAACTTCATCCACAGTCCCAGAGTATACAGGAACACCAGACAGGGCAGATGGGGCATCAGATAACGATTTGCCTTTTATATCAGTGCTAAATTTTCCCTGTGAAATAGCCTAGCTTGTGGATATGTCAGCGGAGGAGCTGAAAAACTACTAGCCTACCAGGGAGTGATTTCCGAGATGTCTGGCTCTTTGTTTCACTTCCATCCATTGCACAGGTAACCCCCCAAAAAAAACTAACTGAGAACGTTCACTGCTTACACTGGGTTAGATTGTATGTTGTCATCTGAAGACACTGGCCACGTTACAGAAGGCATAAAGGGGGTGCGCATCCACTATTTCAGAATTCAGCAAAAATTGCAAGTTAAAAGAATGAGAGAACATCAAAAAAGAATAGAGCTCCAGCCACATAATATCTGTGAATACAAAAACGAGATCATAACTGGAGAGCTTTTCTGAGCACAAGTGGGTGACCTTTGCACAACTGTATGGACGGGACGCTTGCACGTCGATTTTCCATTTTATTTTTAAACAGAGGGTAAAGGTCAAATGTGTCAATATTGACTTAGAACATAGCTAAAACATCGCTTAACCCAAACCTTGCTGCATGCAATTTCTGGAGAAGGCTAACTACCTGTCTGCACATCTGTAAGAAATGTGTGAGTTTACCTTGGAACCACAACCCTCTGTTCAGAAGCCTGGTACTAAGATGTACTGAAACAGCTTGCTGTCTTTTTAGGACTCTGGCTAACATTTAATCCTGCCAGGATTCTGCAGATCTGGAAACGGTTGGACCTGTTTCTGTCACAGCCAGGAAGGATTACTGCAATTCTTTCTCTTGAGTCTTATTGGTTTTACAGAAATTTCAGTTCACCCAAAATAAAGCTGAAGACCTTACTGCGAGCGAAATATCTGGCACTTTAAAGAACAAGGCAGACTTACCCACTGCAAAATCAAAATACTGATGCTAGACTTCAGCCAGATACTGTTCTGAAATATCAACAGGGAAAGAAACTCTCATAATCACATTCCCTCATTACTCAGAATCATAGAATGTTTTGGGTTGGAAGGGACCTTTAGAGGTCATCTAGTCCAACCCCCACCACAGGGGGACTCTCTACTCTCAGATGAATTTAGGAGACAGGTCTAACACTGATACACAAGTTACAAATTACTGATATCTTCTGCGACTTTTCTCCACCCAGTACCCACTTCTCCTCCATCATCAGCGTAGTAGTAATTTAATTGCCCCCTCAGATGATCTGTGACCGCACGATATGGTGAGGATAAGGACAAATGATTTTTCACAGAATCACAGAATTGCAAGGGTTGGAAGGGACCCTGGGAGATCATCTAGTCCAACCCCCCTGCTAAAGCTGGTTCTCCTAGAGCATGTTACACAGGACTTCATCCAGGCAGGCTTCGACTCCACAACCTCCCTGGGCAGCCTGTTCCAGTGCTCCGTCACCCTCAAAGTAAAGAAGTTCTTCCTCATATTCAACTGAAACCTCTTATGTTTCAGTTTGTGCCCATTGCCCCTTGTCCTGTCGCTGGGCACCACTGCAAAGAGTCTGGCTCCATCCTCGTGACATCCACCTTAAGATATTTGTATGTGTTGATGAGGTCCCTTCTCAGTCTTCTCTTCTTCAGGCTGAACAAGCCCAACTCTCTCAGCCTTTCCTCATAGGGGAGGTGCTCCAGTCCCTTTACCATCCTAGTTGCCCTCCTCTGAACTCTCTCTAGGAGTTCCTCATCTTTCTTGGACTGGGGAGCCCAGAACTGGACACAGTACTCCAGGTGGGGTCTCACCAGGGCAGAGTAGATGGGGAGGAGAGCCTCCCTCAACCTTCTGGCCACACTCCTCTTAATGTACCCCAGGATACCATTGGCGTTCTTGGGAACAAGGGCACACTGCTGCCCCATGGTCAGCTTGTCATCCACCAGGACCCCCAGGTCCCTCTCGGCAGAGCTGCTTCCCAGCAGGTCAGCCCCCAGCCTGTACTGGTGCTTGGGGTTTGACTTCCCCAGGTGCAGCACTCGGCCCTTGCCCTTGTTGAATTTCATCATGTCCTCTCCGCCCAACTCTCCAGCCTGTCCAGGTCCCCCTGTCACCTGCCTTTATACCTCACCACAAAGGTACAGATGTCCCCATAGTTCTCAAGGCCTGCAGTACAAAATCAAAGAAGAGGGGAAGTTAAAGCTCTGTTTATGAGGAGTTTAAATTTGTTATAAAAATTGGTTCTGTCCACCTGGCATCATTTAAGCAAACAGGTGACTATCACTCATTGAAAAATAATGGGCTTGAGTCTCCATGCAGCTATAATGGATTTACACTGTTATAACTCTGAACAGACCTATGGGATGTTTATGCCCTACCAATAAACAGAAGTAGCTTTTCTTTCAGCAAAACACAATCTGTTTCACCCTAATGATTGATGTTTCCACTTCTGAAAGAAATCTTAGTCCTACTTGGCTAACACCAGTATTAGTCAATAATGACTTTTAGAGTATTCAGCCAATCTTTTGGGAAAAACAATATTATATATGTGTTTTGCCAAGGCAAAAATCATAAGCAAAAATACCAGACCAGCTGACATAAATTAGCATAGCTCCATTGACATCGGTTGCATAAACTACAAGTTTTGCAATAGGAAAACAAAAATAAGCAGACTATAGTACTAGTTATAGGAGACAACACTGACGTTTCAATTGGCATATTGTCCTAAATCATTGGTAACAGTAGTTGGGATGCTTTCAGTTGTTTCTATGTTTATGTTTTAAGAGCATATACATTCCAATGGCTACCCATGGCTAATTTGGAAAATAACAACCCCACATAACTTGCATGCAAGAAGAAAAAAAACAATTTTTAAAATTAACAGGCTATAATTCAGATCTTTATTATCAGAACAGGACTCTGAAGTGGTGTATGGGAAGTTCAGCTTTTGATACATGTCCTAAAGATTACAACAAGTGATGCTGGAGAAGGCTTAGCCAAATCTTTACTCAACTGCTGTAAATGCCTCTTCCCAAATGCCCAATTTTGCATGAGAGAGAGGACCACTCTGTTCAGATGTGCCCAAAAAGTGTCCATGGACAAGACCTTTGGCTGGTGTCACCCAGAAGAAACTTTGAATGCATTTACACAAGCTGAGAATCTCATTCAAAAGATTGGCCATCATTTCCCTCTTTGTTTTATCCTCTTTGCTTTGATGGAGTCTGACCCAGAATTTGCACTTTCTTTCACCAGTGAACTGCCTGTTACACCACGAAGCTGGACTGAGAGGAGCTTCACTGATAACATCACCCTCTCCACAGAACTGAAAGTCCAGTGACTGGGGGACAGTGTTTAACTCTTAATCCCAACACAGGACACAGCTGATTAGCTCCTACCCTTGACAGCACTACTCCTGCTCAGGCATGACCAATCTGCTTGCTGGACTGCAGATGTGGACTCATTAAGCTAAAAGGAAACATGACTGCTTTTGATCAAGCCGACCGTACATAAAATATCAATGGTTTATGACAACTTTTCCTTCCAATCTTATAGGAGACAAGATCTGAATATGTAGTATTTGGCCACTAAACCCTGAAACAAGGCTGAGGCAGCCTGGCAAAGATGCGATACTGAAAGCTAGGACAGGGAAATGGAGATTCCTACCAAGGTACCAATGCAAAGCCTCCAGCTCTGATCTGGCTTCCTTCCTCACTCTCCAAAGACAGGGAAGAAGCTGATGACACTCTGACACTCTGGACAGAGTCACAGAAAACATGGAGCTTTGCAGTATATATAAGATGACCTGAATTTGGTTAGGGAAAGCCGATACAGTCTACCCTCAGAATGGATCCTTGGTGCCCAACAGCTAACATGGTTTGAGAAGCTGTGATAGAAAAGCCAGTATATCAACCTGTCATAATTTCCACCAAAAATGGAATTCTAGTCAACATCCCTTTTTACCGAGATGTTTTATTTTTTTTATGATTTAAAAACTGTTCCTGTTCTGTATTGAGACAAATCCACAGCAATTTCGAACATGGGTGGAAAAGGAAGAGAAAGGTCCCCTACCCATTTTAACGCACTTAACTGGGAGTTTATTTAGGTGAGAGAAACTAAAAAGTGAATGCAGAAGCGCTGTGTTAACACACTGGGCTTGTTCCTGAACTTGTTACATGGCTTGGACGAATCGTAATCTGGCACAAGGAGGCAACAATGCTAAAGAAATCGGATTCACCTCCAAAAGTGCTCAGCTGACATGTTCAATACCTGTCTAGCAATTTATTTCACACAATTCCCATTGAACTTAATGTGTACAGCACAGCTTAAAAAAAAAAACCCAAACACACACACCAAAACCACAAAAAAACCCCCACCCCAAAAACCAAACAAAAAATCCCTATGAATAAAACCCAAAACACTGAATCTCGAGGAGACATGGCAGAAAGCAAGCAATGTGCAAACACTTTTAAAATGTTGAAATGGACCATACACTCATAGACAAGGTTTCATATTTTCTGCACAAAAATAGACCGGAAGTAGAGCTAGTGAGGAAAAAAAAAACCAACAGAAAGTGCTTGAGGTGACACATTTTAATTACTTTTTCTTTAAATGTGACTAGTATTGTTTTGGCATTTTAGGTCATTCTTTTGCTTTCCCCTCCACCTTAAAAGTGTTTTTAGGATTTTCTTCTTCCATCATTTGTTTTTCTTTTTTTCTACTATTTTTTTCCCCCCTCACTGTTCTTTTTCAATTTAGGTAGCTAAAACCACCAGGAATACCGACCTGTGGGCACAGGGAAAAAAAAAAAAGCACCAATACAACTGGACGAAGAAATATATAATAAAAAACCCTCAAACCAACATCAAAAGAGAAAATACTCAATTTTCATATGTCAATTAAAAAAATAAATTATTTTTTTTCAAAAAGCAATCTCCAATTTAGGGGGAAAAAAACAAAATCATTTTTCAAAACACAACCTGCACAAAACCAGCAGCCTGCTTATTTCTAAAAATGAGGTCATGGCTCAGTGCGGGCACCTTTTAAAATCTTTCCATTACAGAAACACTCATTTGGGATGACTGTAGGACCCAACCAAGATCACATCAAATTTTTGCCCTGATAGAAATTTGGCAGATACAAGGATAAAGCTTTTGGGGGCAAATCCCCACCTGTAATAAGTGGATTTGTCTATGCTGCAGAGCTCTACTGATCTCAACCAGCTGATGGTCCAGCCCTTTATGATTCAAACTATTGTTATAACTCAGCCCAGCAGGTTCATGCCCCAGCTTGCTCTGACACCCCATAAACTTGAGCATTTCAAAGGAGCAGTGCACAATGACCCTACCAGGTTTTCTACTGTCTCTGATTACCCTGTGCTAATCCACAGCTGCTCCTCATCAAAAGTAAAGAAATAAGCCCTACTAATCACAACCTGAAAGTCCAACAGGAATTTTTCCTCTCTACTTTGCGTATTTGAATGTTGATTTGCTTATCTTCCAACCAGTGCTAAGTAGAAAGTTATTAACCTCTTCATGAACTTCATTCACATCACAACCCGATTCGTTTACCTGCGGACATGTAAAGGCATGAGGAGTACTCTATTTAAGAGGTGGTGTATTCTGCATAGTTATTGCTATGTTATTACTGGGATACATTATCCAACACCGTTATCCACAATTTCTCATCAGCTGAAAAATCATATTGAATTCAGAAAATTGCTATTTGTTTATATTCTAGTGAAGCAGATTAACAACTATGTTTATTTACAACTCTGCTTATCTAACTCACAGTAAATAAGATTAAATAAATTAACTGATGCTATTCTGTCAATAGGAAAGCTTGCACACCAATAATTTTGTCTCTTTAAAGCCACATAAAGCAGGGATGGTTGGTGGTCCTCTTCTGACCTGCGACAAGGAAACCCCTGCTTTCTATATACCCACAAAGATGTCAAAGAGCAAACGCTGCAGATATAACAAATTTGGCAGAACTGTCTCTTAACTGGAGGATGGATCAGCCAGCAGACAGTGTGCCTCTTGGAGAAGACTCAGTTCTGCACGAGAGCTATCACTGCTGCTGGCAAGAGTTGCTTGTTTTATTTTAGGGAGTCCAGGCAAACAAAACAGCCTTTCTGAAGCACAAGTCTGACACAAATTTTGCTGAAGTTAACAGAAATGTGTCCTGTTAATTTCTGTGAGCTTTGGATCAATTCCTGTGTTTGCCAACTGAAATGGTGCTTGTGCACTGGAGATAGGAGTAGCTAGAAATACATCCAATAACTGAGAGGCAGGGTCCTCTGCTAGGGCAGAGACTAGAGCAGTCAAAAGCATTATTGAAAGAAAGCATGTGTTCAGAAAAAGATATAAACCCAAGTTTTGCATTATTTCTCCTTATTAATAGCAATAGTTTTGGTAATACTCTCTTGAGTGTAACTTAAAAAAAATTATAGCTGTTTTAGTTTGCTCACATAAAATAGACGACACAGACAAATCCAAGCAACCAAATTAATAATAAATGTTAGTCTCTGTGGTACTTGTAGAACAAAAGTGCTACTGCAGAAGCTTGATTTTGTACAAGCATACGGTACCAGATGGCTCAGAACATCCAAGGATTGTGGGGAACTAGTGGCAGGGTTATGTCTTCCTATCCCCATGTCTCCAACACACACAAGTGCAAAATTGTAACAGCTAAAGACAACACACAGCTCAAACTGAGTTTTTCCTGTGATGAGGAAATAACTTGGCATCAGATACCACAGACTATTCTAGGGCTTTGCCAGAGCTACTGGTTTACGTGCAGAGTAGTCAAATGCTGCTATGACACAAAGCAATGTAAAAGCAGAAAGAATTGTACCTTCGCTTGTACAATTCAACCATGTGGATTAACTCATATGTATTTAAGTATTACAATATAAACTTTCATACCAGTTCAACTCTATTTTCATATGCTACCTCAAACACCTGGGTATCTTACTGCATTTCACCAAGATAGAAAAACTATTCAAGCATAAATCTTTGTAGCATAACTCTGTCCACAATGGGGGTGAGGAACAAGTGGGAAGAAATTCAGCATGCCTCTGCTTTAATTGCATAGATACTGATGTATCTTGTTGCTCTCCTGCAGCACAACAGGGGGGAAAAATTCAAGCTCAACAGCTAAGAGTTACTGTACATATTGTAATTAAGGACATCTAAGGTTCAAGAGAGAAGTAAAACAAATATAGATAACAAAACACAATTAGGCAGAGGAGTAACGATAAGAATCTGCAGAATACAGACATGAATCGTTTGCAGGCATGTGAATGCAATGGACAAGGCAACACTGGATCTAACTCCTAAGACTAATTAGTCTTCATGCTTTTCTGGTCCAACAGTATTGGTCTACTGTAGCTATTAGAGTTCTTTTAAAGAAGGATATTTCCCCCATGCAGTAAAATAAAATAGTTTTCTACTTGTTTAAAGAAATACGCTGTAAAAAATGAAGTGCAACTGGCTAGAAGTAGTATGTTGATGCATTAGAAATACAGTAGGCAGCTACTGGGCAATACTGGCAAAGGTATTAGCTGACATCACCGATAACCAACCGGAGAGCTCTGCCGGTGTCCCAAATTCCTAAGCTATTTCATAATCAGACAGAGTACGCTACCCCTCTGCTCCTCCTCCCTTCCAGGCTTCCTCTGCAAAAACCCCACAAGTCGCCAAAGTCCAAAGGATGTTCCACAGAGCACTGCCCACCTGGATGTGAACCTGGGATTTAAGTCAGCTATATAGTTTCCAAAAATTCTGGCTAAAAAAACCCAACAAGGCAACACTCTCACTCATATAAATGACCTCACTTCAAGCTCAGACATCTATTTCAGCTGTTTGAGTACTGCACGCACCTATTTTTTGCAGGGTATAACAATAAAGTAATAAAGCTGTGTAATGGAGTTTTGCTGAATGGAATGAAAAAGCAAAATTTCCCGGTTATTTTTGTAAATGAATGAACAGAAAAGCTTCACCAGCTAGCTTGACGCACACTGAACTTTTGAAAACCTTTGAAAAGAACTGACAATTTGTATTTCAACTTTTGGGGGGAGGCGGGATAAGAGGGGCAGAGTTAATGATTTCTCCAAATCTTTTACAAAATGGTTTCTTTGTGGTTTGGTTGGGTTAGGTTTTTTTTTTTTCCTCCTTAGTTCTAAAATGCTTCTTTTCAATCCTCCTCTTTCACTTAAGGAGTGTTCAAAAAAATTTTATTTATTTATTTTTTAACCTGATCTATCAGGAGCTTCTCATTGGCTGCTGAGCCCAGCAGATTAGTAAGGCAATTCAGTAGTGAATTCAGATCTTTGTCCAGTGTGTGAGCATACCATATGCGTGTAAAGTTTTCATATCTAAGTACATCAGTTTACAATTTTTTATGACATATATATATGACTTTTAAGTCCATAACCTTAGTCTGATGGTGCAACTCCAGTTCCTATAGCACACTTGAAGACATAGGTGGAAGGCTGCAGAAATCAGAAGACCTATGCAACTCCCACTGAGTTGTACATCTAAAATCCTCTGCTGTCACTACAGAGATGCCTATCGATCTTGAAGCGCCTGGTAGGAAACAGGGCATTTCATACAGGACATATCTTTCCTCAGTGCACCACACAGCCTCTCTGTCAACAGAGCCAAAATACAGAATGCAGCATTTCTTCCACAGGAGTTATAACTCAGTCTGCGGAAATAGTGAACATTTCCATTGGGTGACCAGGGGAAAAAAAGCCCAGCTTGGTTGTGTCAAATGTAAACTTTGGGGTTTACAGGCAAAGAAACAAATCATTCCTGATCAGTCCAAAATGTTGAATTCCAAATGATTTTTGCTTTAAACTATAAACCTTAAATTTTGCATTTGACAAAACTAAGTTTTCCAAACAATGAGTATGTAACCTTTTACATTTTTCTTCTCTTTAGTTAGGCCCCTTTCTATGTCCGAAATCTGATACAGAAATTAAAAATCTGGAAGTTCTATGCGGGTAAAATCTGTATTAGACATTTCAAGTTTCCAGAAACAGATATAGTAATAAAGCACTTGAAAGTTTCAACATCTCTTCCATCCATACAGCACTTTTAACTAAAGTTATTTACCAGTTTGTCCCAACCTTACATAGAACGCATCTATTTCAGCAAATCTCCTATTCATTTAAGTCACTGTTTTGTTCAACAAGCACTTCAACTGACGTACTGAAAAACATATTAAGGCTTGAACACAGGATGGAAAAGTAAACCTTCGTTTTCCTAAAACGAGAAGCAAAGCTCTATAAAGAAGAGTACTGCTAGTTGCCTATGAAGCACCCCATTTTCTTCTGAGACAACCAGGTAGACACTAACCTGGGGTTAAAGACCAGGCTAAATTATCACAGCAGCGGGAGGATGGAAGACAGCAACTGGCGCTGTGTTTGTGACACTCTCCAGCTGAGCTCTGACAAAGGCTGGCACATTTCTGCCAGGGATCTTACCTGCAAAGCACAGCTGCAGCACTCATCTACCCTCTCCCTGGTAGCCATTTCCAGCACAAGAGGACTGGGTGCTCAGCCTGCCAAGGGGCTCCGGTGCCTCCCTGATCAGCCGGCAGGACCCAAAGGCATGTGCAAGAGAAGGTAAAGACTTAGAAGAAATGGTACAGTATCTCCCCATTCATTAATTACTTTTTAAGGAAAAGCAGAGCAGAGTGGGAGAAGTCCAGAAAGAGAAACAGCAACGCTGAAACTACTGCACCTTGTTTTATCTTTAAAAGGAGCAACTCACTGTGGATGCACTCCCCTCACCTACTGACACAAAATTACATTACTCATCACGCAAATGGCCACTGAATTTAAATCATTAATCAGCAACATTATTCACTTGTCTGTGCTGATCCCATAGACTGTACTGGGAGAATGGTTTGGGTTTTTTGGTTTGGGTTTTTGGTTTGTTTTGGTTTTTTTCATTTGTTTGGTTTCTGCAAGAGTCTTGCACAAGTAGGAGGAATGAATTGGCGAGACCAACACTAGAGATGTACAGGCAGGCAGCTTCTCTGGAGCCAATGCTGACAGCATGCACCATACCTTCTGCTGCACGCAAATGATTCAGTGTGTCCTAGCACACGGGTCCCTGCTCTCCCAGAGTAAAGCTACCATAAAGTCAAGATGTTTAACCCACAGATAACTGCCAGGAAAGGTTTGGAAGAAGTGCATTTTAGAATTGGACTTGGGCTGGGCAAGCAAAGATGGAGAAACATCAAATATCATGAAAGAATTGGGAAGCGATGGCAACGTTGAACGCAGTTCAGCTTTTATCTTGTTTTAACTAGGACTTTGGGTTTTTGTACCACAGTTTTATCGACAAGACCAGGTGGCCATAGAGTGGAGAACTGGCAAGTAGGATGCATTCCTCATCCCAAACGTAGGCATCTACAAGCTATTTATTTCAATTGCCTCTATAATCACAGCAGAGAACAATACACTTACAAGTCACATTTCATCTCCAAGATAGAAGATTAAAATAAATCAGATGAACCATGCGTAAGTATTGCCTTTAACTCCCACTGATGATAAAGAGGGCCCAGAGGACTGTATCAGCTGTGGATATCTGCACAGAAAATAGCTGAATTCAACTTGCCTACTTTCAGCAACACCAAAAAGCCAGCACTGCTCGCACATGCAACAATTTATCCCTCATTGTTCGCACAGCTCAACCACTGTTTCCCTCCTCCACAAAAAAAAAAAAAGACATGATAATTCAATACAGCTTCCCAGGTGTACTGAGCATTCACAGTGCCCCTCAGGCTGCTCCATTCATGGTTCCTCAGCACACCAGTTAGACAGGCCCATGGCTATATCTTGATTCACCACTTCATATCTGTGCTCTGGTTAAGCCTGCAGGAATTGCATAGTAAGTGTTGTAACATACCTAGAAGCAAATGGGTAGAGGATATCCTTGCATACAAACTCAGGTTCTATCCTACAGAACAAGACCTCCTTGACCCAGGATTTGCGTGAGGATCGGGCTCTCAAAGCAGTAATGTGCAAATAGCAAATGAAATTAAAAGTACTATTGGACACAATCAGAACAGATTCCTTTTTTCCACTTCAATGTAAATACCAAACCAGGGTGTACAATTTAAACAGTGCCTTCTCATTCCTAAAGGGTTTAGGGTAGAAATTTGCCACATCCATGGAAACATCAGGAAAAAGGTTCTCAAGTGATATTTCCACTTTCTACCACTTACCAAGTCTTTTCTCAATACATGGGTTGCTATTGAGTTTGTCTGTGAACAAGGACCTGGGCTTAATCCCACTTCCACCTGCCAGCCAAGCACTGCAAACAGCCCCTCTTCATTATCATGAAATCGTTTAGGTTGGAAAAGACCTTTAAGATCATGAAGTCCAACCATTAACCTAGGACCACAAAGTCCACCACTAAACCATGTCCCTAAGCATGTCTACCCATCTTTTAATTACCTCCATGGATGGGGACTCAACCACTTCCATGGGCGGCCCATGCCAGTGCCTGACAACCCTTTCAGTGAAGAATTTTTTTCCTAATATCCAGTCTAAACTTCCCTGACACAACTTGAGGTCACTTCCTCTCATCCTATGACTTGTTACTTGGGAGAAGAGACCGACACCACCCCCCCAGCTACTCCCTCCTGTCAGGTAGTTGTAGAGGGCAATAAGGTCTCCCCTCAATCTCCTTTTCTCCAGGCTAAAGAGCCCCATTTCCCTCAGCCACTCACCATCAGCCTTGTGCTCCAGATTCCTCACCAGCTTCGTTGCCCTTCTCTGGATACATTCCAGCCCTAAAATATCCTTCTTGGAGTGAGGGGCCCAAAACTGAACACAGTATTTGAGGTGCGGCCTCACCAGTGCCAAGTACAGAGGAAGGAAGACTTCCCTGCTCTTGCTGGCCACACTATTCCATATACAAGCCAGGATTCCTTTGGCCCTCTTGGCCACCTGGGCACACTGCTGGCTCACATTCAGCCAGATGTCAACCAGCACCCCCAGGTCCTTTTCTGCCAGGCAGCTTTCCAGCACTTTCCCAAGCCCGTAGCATTGCATGGGGTTGTTGTGACCCAAGTGCAGGACCTGAAACAGCCTTCTTGAAACTCATACATTTGGCCTTGGCCCATTGATCCAGCTTGTCCAGAACTCTCTGTAGAGCCTTCCTACCTGCCAGCAAATCAACACTCCCACTCAAATCATGCTCCTACCCCACTTTTGAGTCTCACATGGAGGCAATAAATATTCCTAAATTAACATCCAAGAGAGGTGGGTTGAATAGAAGCATGAACACCTTACCCTGAGAATGGGCTGACATAATCCATGCCTGGGATGGCTTTGTTATAGCAGTCAGCAGGGCAGTTGGAAGATGAATAATTGAAGAAACAGCTTCTTTAATATAGTCCATGGGCGGCATGTGGTGCAACTTTCCCTCTGTTTCCCCCTCCCCAACAAGAATTCTTCATATCAAGGTGGTTTGGTGTTAAGTACGCATATCGAGGAGGCATTTCTCTCCAAAATTTGGATGAAAACACACATCAAAAATAACAGTTCATCCGTCACGGTTGGGAAGCATGTATGACAAGAAAATATTTGCTTTGCTCTGGTTTTGTGTTTGGTTTGCTGACCGCTTATATCAAAAAGCTAGAACAGCTTTTTCATCTTGGTGTAGTTTAGAAACATTTATAGGACAGATGGTCTAAATTTGTGGGTTTTATAAACTTAATGAGAATGTAAAAAAAAGCACATATGGGTGCAATATTTTCTGGGGCTTCTTTGAGCTGGCCAAAAAGTAGCCCACTGCAGAGTGGAGTAACAATTCGCATTGGGAACTCATTCAAAGGTTTACAAATGACTGAGAAGAGGGACTGCCACAGGCTTTCTTCACCTCAGTGGCAGTTTCACTTGCACTGTGTGGTATAGGGAAAACATACATTTATTCTTCCCAGCAAGCAACTGTTTCTTTAAACTTTGCCTTTCCATAACTGTTAAATGAGCTGGCTGCAATAACTCACCAAAAGGCGTAAGTAGTGCTCCATCCTCTGTCCTGAGGACTTCCTCTTGGGGCTTCTTGCTGGGCCCAGTAAAGATGTTTAGCCATCGGTTCCTCTAAGATGATTATTATTTTAGTCCTACATGCAGCTTTCTCTTTCTCCAGACAACGCCGTTTAAACAGAACAATGACAATGCAATCTGGTCTTGAGGTCAGACCACAGCAGAGGGACTTGGGAGGTCTGTATGGAGGCCCTGGCCCTGCTCCAGGCTCTGTCACAACCTTCAGGCAGTTGCACAGGAGTGAGTCCGAACCATCTTCTCAGGCTCTTTATACCAGTCAGTCTCTCCATCTAGAAAGTTAATCTCAACTGAATCACAAGTTGAAATAAAGTAGATTGAAGATGTTTTCATGAAACAGCATCCTTTGTGGAAGATAGATAGTAAGAATCTCCTGTTAGGAAAAAATCCTCCTCCATCCAGCTCCCCAGTCTGAAAAAAGTTACAAAAAAAAAAAAAAAAAAAAAAAGAGGTGGCAAATGCTGTGTCGTGCCACGAAGGATGAAAAGCTGTGCCCAGATACATTGCATGTCGAAGGCTCTGCTCTTTTTGGCTATAGAAGGCTATAGCGCTCTTCCAATGTGAATTCTGTTCACTATCTCAGGAAGACCATTTGTTATTTCTGCTTTAGCCAGCTTCCTTTTTTCATGGAGCTTCAGTGAAGTTCATGAATTAAATTGCACAGACCTTGTTTTATTTCTGTTTCAAGGAAAGGATTCAAGACAGCCCTTCTCCAGCTCCCCCTGTTAGAAAAAAACCCCCCCCCATCCAGCCCCCCAGTCTGAAAAAAGTTAAAAAAAAAAAAAAAAAAAAAATCAGCTTCCAGTCCTTCCTTATGTAAGCTATTAAAATATTCATGAACAAAGCATAATTCGTTAAAACAGACTCCATTAACCTAAGACCTCAATTTTTACTTTTGGACAGTCCTTCTCCAATGAAACATGGAAGGAAGTAGGAAGCATGGCCCTCAAACTATCATTAAAATATTTCAGAGCATTGGCACGTAAGCTGCCATCTTTAGGTTTCTGCATAAACACAGCATTAAGAAAAACAGGCAGCAATTCGCTCAAAATTGTTGTTTAAGCCCCTTTGAAATGTTAGGCATGCACCACTTCATTTTACGCCCAGCTGCTGCTTCCAAAACTTGCTTCAGGATTCTTATTTTTTATTTTATTTTTTAAAATGTGACAGCTCAGACTACAGCCAGGTGTGAAGTTACTGGCACAGGAACTGTACAATACTTTGATTATGAGGAAATCTTGAACAAATCCTTTAACCCACTAATTTCATCAGGAATTTAAATGAGCAAGGCGTGCAGACTGTTCAGGCCTTGCTTTACCTTAGCTAGATTTCAGGCTCTCTTCCACCAGCCAGCACAATTGGACCATGATGTAATCTTACTTGTTAAGGGACGAGAGCAAAAGCAGCACAGGGTAATATTATGGCCCAGTTTAATACATGCCCCCCCAGGACTTCTCTGCATGTTATCAGTTAGAGACAGAATTTCTGTATGAGCAAAGGTGGTTATTCCCAATGGGAAGTCATCTTTCTACACGAGCCAACAAACGCTAGCTATGCTGGGGGTAGGGAGGAATCCTGTGACTACACAAATCACCTCTTCATGCGAGGCAGAAGCAAGCCTGCCCCCCGCCAGCTCCCTCCCTACCCCCCAATAACTAAAGTGCTCAACAAATGTTCAGCAAATATTTGGACAAACAGCCAAGGACTTCTCAGAACATCAAATGATTATTAAATCTTAAACTGTACTTTCCAAAAATAATTTTCTGCTGCTGTTGTTTGTTTGTTTGAAAGGAGGGTAGTAAAATCCACAGATGTGTACAGCCATAAACCTTTAGATGAGACTCAATTTCCTTGATGTCCAACGATAAAATCCACTAATAAATGTGTACAGATGCAAAGGCCTATTTGTTGTCCTGTCAAGTCAGGCCATGTGGAACAAAAAACCTAAAAGCAACCAGGAGAGGAACTAATGATGTAGGCTTGCCTCTGCCAAGATGCACTTACTGCAGTTCCTGTGACATTTAAGGAACATAATGATGGGACATTCCTTTTTAACTTTATTGTTTTGTCAAAAGCGGGTTTTTACAGCTGAAGATCACGTTCCCAAGATAGTCAATTAGGTTATGCAGATTTATGCACATGCTGTGATCTCTTTTGTGCAGCATGACTAGTTTCTTTGCTAACAATCACTCACATTTGATGACAAAGATGGGGCTGGTGTCAATATCTCCCAAATAGAGTGGGATTTTTTTTTTTATTTTAAATGCTTTCCATGAAAAGCTCTTTAGATCTCACGGTGCATCAAGACAGCGTGTTTTTTTTTAATCTCCAGATAATTATTTCTGAATGTGCAAATATAGTTTTCAAGGGGAAAAAAACCCCACTCTCTGGAGTAACCAAACACCAGATTTCCGCAGTATGAAAGCCATTTTAAGGCACTGTGGTGTGCTTCGTGGTTAGCCCTGCTTCTACTTAATTAGGGACCTAAGTTATAAGTCCACAGCTGCAGGAGAGCAGTAAATAGCTATTGCTGACTTCCTTATTGCCAATATGTACATCATGATTGTAGGGTGAAGAGCGGGGATCTTTTCATAAACGCTGCCTTGTGCGGCAATGGTACTTTGATGTCATAAAAATGCTGTTACATATTTTAAAGTCTTAATTGTGGTCCACTGCAGTGCTGTCAGCTTCCTGGTGAAACACTAACCCTTTCCGTGATTTCTGGGGTATACAGAACACTTCTTTTATTTGCAGGTTTCATAATTAAGTCTACATGTGCCATATCCTCAGCCCTCATAATGCAGCCTATCTTCACTGATTTCAAACCACCAAGCCCTCATATAGTACGTCTTATACACAAGAGAGAGGGAGAGGAGAGGGAGAGGATAAGAAAGGAAAAAGAAAAGCCCTGCAGTACGAAGGGTACTCGTCTGCTCCATATTGTTCTGATTAACAGCATCCGCTTGCTTACCGTTATGAACACTCCACTAAACACCCTGGCCAGAAAACCCTTAATTCAGCGCCTCTGAGACAGAGTGCCCACACCAGTGTTCCTAGATAACCCTCAGTCTTTAACTGATCCTCACTTCAATCTCCGGATAAACCCTCCCACCCCAGCACTTTCTGGCTTTGTGCATGAACTCCCCAGCCTCTCTCTTCCAGCTGTGTTTTCATTTCAGGTCACCCAAAATTGAATGCCTTCAGCTTTCTTACATAATTTTTTTAATACTGGATTTTGCTTCTATGGCTCTTGTTGCTACCTCAAGAATATTTTTTCCAATAAGTTCTTAGTTTCTTTTTGAGGCTCCCCATGGCAGGCAACTGCACACTGTTACCCCATCAAAGGTGGAAATCCAGCTGAAAACACCTCAGATTGAAACAAGCAAAGCTTATAAGACTGAAGACTTGTGTCAGACTCATCTGGTGGAGGCAAAAACATTTCTGCGTGCAGTCCAGTGCCAAGCCCTACCTCTAGCTGAAGGGCCAACTTCTCAGGGGTAGCGGGACAGACATTGCGGTGCCCACCAGCCCTTCTGAGCTTGTGGAGCACTTGGCATTAGTTACCAGGTCTAGCAACACAGCCACCTGATCCTGAGCACTGCTTTCCCTGTCTGCAGCATCCAGTCCTATGCTCTGTGCTTTGTAGGTTGTCTACATGACCACAGAAGTTCCTCCTGGCCTTTAGAGCATGCATTCTTCTGGAGATATAAGTACATCAGCAGGTAAGAACCCAGCCTCAGAAGAAAGCTTTAAGGAGTGGACAGGACACTGAAAAGAAGAACTTAGGTCCAGTCCCAGCTCTATTACCCTGACAAACAGAAAGACATCTTTTCCCCTTTTCACACCTTCATAGAATCATAGAATGTTTTGGGTTGGAAGGGACCCCTAGAGGTCATCTAGTCCAACCCCCCTGCAGTGAGCAGGGACACCACTAACTAGATCAGGTTGCTCAGAGCCCCGTCCAACCTGGCCTTGAATGTTTCCAGGGATGGGACCTCCACTACCTCTCTGGGCAACCCA
>NW_009260131.1:3650016-3683810 GCF_000687185.1 Egretta garzetta
GAGGTCATCTAGTCCAACCCCCCTGCAGTGAGCAGGGGCACCTTTCACCAGATCAGGTTGCTCAGAGCCCTGTCCAACCTGGCCTTGAATGTTTCCAGGGATGGGGCCTCCACTACCTCACTGGGCAACCCATTCCAGTGATTTACCACCTTCATTGTAAAGAATATCTTCCTTATATCCAGTCTAAACCTACTCTGCTTCATTTTAAAACCATTAGCCCTTGTCCTGTCACAGCTGACCCTACTAAAAACATTTTCCCCATCTTTCCTATAGGCTCCCTTTAAGTACTGAAAGGCTGCAATCAGGTCTCCCTGCAGCCTTCTTTTCTCCAGGCTGAACAAGCCCAACTCTCTCAGCCTGTCCTCCCTCATAGGAGAGGTGCTCCAGCCCTCGGATCATTTTAATAGCCCTCCTCTGGACCTGCTCCAACAGTTCTTCTTGTGCTGAGGGCTCCAGAGCTGGATGCAGTACTCCAGGTGAGGTCTCACCAGGGCAGAGTAGAGGGGCAGAATCCCCTCCCTCGACCCGCTGGCCACTCTTCTCTTGATGCAGCCCAAGGTACAGTTGGCCGCCTGGGCTGCCAGCACACGCTGCCGGCTCACGTCCCGCTTTTTGTCCATCAGTACCCCCAAGTCCCTCTCGGCAGGGCTGCTCTCGATCCTTTCTTCCCCCAGCCTGTATTGATACTGGGGGTTACCCAGGTGCAGAACCTTGCACTTGGCATTGTTGAACCTCATGAGGTTCACACAGGCCCACCTCTCCAGCCTGTCCAGGTCTCTTCGTCCAAACATTTCTACAAAGGTTGCAAGATCAATGAAGACAGGCTCCTTTCAATACGAGGTATTTGGCAGGTATGGTGGGCAACACGTAGAGGGTAGCACATGTAAGCTCACATTCTACTTCATGTTAGTAAATAAAACCAACCTATGCTCACCGAGGCTGAACAGGCTGTCAGGGAAAGGTTCCAGATTCTGTCCCTGTTGCCAGCAACACACTTGGGGCTCAAAACTAAACATCCCCTGCCAACAGGCTGCCAACCTCAGGTAGTCTTTCTAGACATGCTTGTAACAGAAATAAAGAGCAATGCTAGAACCCGCAGAGGGAAGACTTGCATTTAAAATGCTCAGGTTTGTGCAGTACCCCTGGTAAACACCAGCACTTTGGAACTTGTCATGATGAATGGGTTTGTCTAAAGGCAACACAATAGAGACTGATGATGAAACAGTGACAAATGGATTTCCTCCCCGGCTGGAGACAGCTATTGTTTGCCATCTGCACAGTGTGTCTCATGGAGGCACATTTTGCAACACAAACACTGAGTTCATGCAAACAGAAAAAAAAAAAAAAAAAAAAAAAAAACAAACCAAAACCTATCTGACAAAGGCAGCTCACAGAGCAAGAAGCAACTGGATTAAAGATGGTGGTTGTCCTCTTCTGTACCTTTAAGAGAGTCGTAGACCCCAAAGAATGTCTTGCAGAAGGAAAAGATGACTTCTAGCTTATATAGCTGCATTTACCAACGAAACAGAGCAGCTGAAGTCAGTCTCAATACCTCAGTCTTTGGATAAGGGTATCTGACAAAGGCAGCTCACAGAGCAAGAAGCAACTGGATTAAAGATGGTGGTTGTCCTCTTCTGTACCTTTAAGAGAGTCGTAGACCCCAAAGAATGTCTTGCAGAAGGAAAAGATGACTTCTAGCTTATATAGCTGCATTTACCAACGAAACAGAGCAGCTGAAGTCAGTCTCAATACCTCAGTCTTTGGATAAGGGGGTAGGCAAATCACCAATACATAAGGAGTGCAGGAGGAAAGCTGGCCAGGGTAAAGAAGAGTTAAGACATGTAATTGACTTAACAGTAGGAAGCAACAAGGGGAAAGAGATTTGGGAAGCCATGATAAATTTGCAAGGGGAGTGGGGTAAAATAGCCAAATTAGTCACACAGGAGAAGAAAATGGCATGCCACAACTGAATTGCCAGGGCATTTCATAGTGACACCCAAACCCATTTGGTTATGTTTTGATTTAGAATGAGGAACTCAAGCTGGGTTTGTTGGGTGTCTGGGCCTGGAGGCAGCTCTTTGGAGGAGCCGCAGACATCACCACCAGAGCTGCCTCTGGGTGGGAAGCTCCCATCTGGAAGTAGCTCAAGATCCCTACAGGAACACACACTTCTCCCCAGTCTAAATACAAAGACAGTTTGAACTTCTGGTCTCACAGAGCACATGAAGAATGAGCCAAGAGAACAGAGCAACCATACAAATACTTTTCCTTTCACTCTTCACTGTCCTAAGGGGATTAACAAGGGCAAGAACACATTGAGGTAAATTAGAGATTAGAGACAAATTTTTAAAACCCAGTTAGTCACTTGGCACACAGCACAGAACCCAAAGCCATACATCACTTTCTACTGAAGAGGTCCCATAAGATATCACCAATAATATAGGAGGTGTTCAAATGCTACACCAGTAAGCACAGCACAACGCAACAAACCACTAAACGAAACAAAGGTGTTAGGATCAGGTATACTGTGTGCTGCTTGGGAATAAAAAAAAAAAAAAAAGACAGGTTTCTGCTTTGTTGACTGGTTTTTGTGTTTGCATACCCAGCATGACTGGGTACACTTGCCCCAAGGCGCTTGCTGGCATCCTATTTGTTGTTAGCCTATTAGAAGTTCATCAGAGAAGCTATGCTTTATCAATAAGTACCAAAATATTGACTCAGAACATAAAGCATGAAACCTGTGACAACTTAAGTAAAAGACTGAATTTCCTCTCATTTCTAAAATCAGAAAATTCCTGCTTCTGCCACAGTTTCTCTGTCACCTACTGGCCAGTAGCTTTGTCTTGTAGGACATTTGTGCATTTATAAAATGGGGTTAATAGACGATACGTTGGGAAATACTATCTTGTCTACTGAGTTTATAAAGCTCTGGGGTCCAGGAACCATTCTCAATTTTATAAATACATCATCAAGCATGAGAGGCCACCATATCAGCTGGAGTCTGCAGTAATAAATGACCCTTAAAACCAAAACAAGCAAGTCTCCCTTACCTATGGTATATGTTTTAAAGTGCATACAACAATAAAACTGATTTAGCCAGCAGCAGGAGCAGTGTACCTTCATTCACAAAGCTGCACTGAAAGCCATGTCCCTTCCACTCTCATTTCATTTGGGAAAAAGCTTTCAGAAACTCTTTTATGAGAAAGACCAGTGATCATAGTCAGAACCAAATCAAGAGATACAAAAGCCAGGAACATCATCATGTGGGGCTACACTGCATGCTGTTCTGATGAATCATGTCAAAGATTGAATTTGAAATAATCTTAAAACCATTATCATGATTCAGATTATAAAATGGTAAATTAGTCAAGCTGTCTCCATCCACAGACAGGATTAATTGGGGGACAGTTTTTGGCATAACCAAAGGCCCACTGAGGCAACACTAAGTCTTGAGCTCCTGAAAGATTACTGCATAGTAGTTCACGCAAAAGTTATGCTGCCAGTGGTATTTACAGTAGCTGTAAGTGGGTACTTATATACCCACCTACAGGCACGGACTTGTGGATACCCCCAAATTACTGACTGACTCAGGAGGTAACATTTCTGGAAATAATGATTCAGTGCCACGGGGTGACTGGATGAATCTGTTCCCTCCCACCAAACCCAACACAGACACCCGTAACCTCAGGTCTGTGGTATTTCTCTCTTTGGAAGCATGCAAAAATGTTGGGAGTGTTCAAATATCTTTAAACTGTGTAGCAGATCTTATCTGCTGTGCTGCATGCAGCACCCAGTGCTGGCAGCCTACCTGGAAATACCATTCCTTTGGATTTAACTTCCAGTATCTAGAGTAGTGTTTGTTTGGGGGGTAGGTGGGTGTGTCCCCTCCAAAAAAAAAAAAAAAAAATCAGTAAGGTCTATAGACAGTTCTTCATTAGCTTAAGTTTTAAAACATTGCAGTACCTTGGGTGCTTTTTAAAACAAGGCATGTTAATTTAATCTCTCACAGGACACTGATTTCTAAAACATATTTATGACCCAAATGAATTCCTCCAAGTTATTCCAATAAGCTTTCTTTTACCTTACATAGTACAGGAGCATTTGCAGGCTGAAATCCATTGGTGACCTAGATTCCTGGTATGTCCACAGCACAATGTCTACTTTTCAAAGAATGCAAAGTTCTGATATATGCTTTTATGTGCTTACCATGCCATTTATTCCTGAGCAAATGCAAATAGAAGGCACCAGTATGATGGGGGGGAGGGGGACAAAACAGCTTGATTCCTTGAAGCAAACACACCTCAAAATACAGTATTTTAGGAAGAACATGGTAACATCTGTTCAATTCTAATAAATAAGATTTAGGCGAAGAATCTGTAGTTTAGGAACCAAAAAAATTGTTGCAGTTACACCTGGGATGAATTTGGTTTAGCAGCCCACTTATCTGAATGTATAAGTTAAATAATTCCCCTTAAACAGCAGGTTATCAAGCAGAAATCAGCAACACCTGTTATATTTGTAGAATAACAATAACAAGCTGAGATGCCATTCATTTACGGTAAGAAGAATGCCAACTTTGCCAAGAATTGTTTTGGCCGCCAGTAAATCTATGTCTAATAGGCAAGTGATGCATTTCATGGAAAATGAGCCGCACCTGGATTTGAGTCATACCTTGTCCCCTTGAAAACCTGTCATATCCTCCTACTTAAATGTCTCTGATACAATAAACACATGAGCATAAACAAGGCCCCGACTTTTTTTGCCCTGTCTCTCTCTTCGTTCCAGACAGGAAACATAAAACATCTAACAGCCCAAGATGCATGAAACCATTTCTAAAGCTACTTTGGGCCATTTGTTTAATGTCATCCAGGATCTCTTTTGTGCACTGGACAATTTTCCTACCATGTGCTCACTTATTGTGTTACCTGCTGGTGCATTTCCATGCAGAAATAGCTATAGAATAGAAAATGTAGCCAGCATACTTCTTCACAGAGGGTGCCTGATCCTGCGCCACTGAGGTAAATAGGAGCTTTAAAAGGGACAGATGGTGTAGGTGGACTAATAAAATGTAGGTACATTAAAACTGTTGCAGTGAGAACTATGTGAAAAATATGAAAAAAATTGTGTATGGACTAGAACACATATCGTATGGGGGATGCTACACTCTTACTACCAGCCAGGACTTGCAAAAGCATGAACTAACTTCTAATGCTAAACGTGGTACTTATGACTGTGCCTTTTAAAGTTAGGGGAGGCATTGATAGAAGCACACGTAAAGCATATATGCCCAAGTATCTCACATCTTTGCTTTAGCAGCATCTAAAGGCCCCAGCATGAATGGTGCCCATCTCAAACACAACCACACATGGGTGACAGTGGCAGCTTTAGGGGGACTGTCAAATTAGCACACAAGAAAGCATGAGCAATCCACAGGAGTGCAGGGAGCCAGCCCCATAACCATCCTGGGCAGACAAGGAACAAGCGGGTGGGGAACAGGGGCAGAGTTCAGCTGACGTGAGG
The DNA here is from genome assembly GCF_000687185.1 of Egretta garzetta. NCBI lineage: Eukaryota > Metazoa > Chordata > Aves > Pelecaniformes > Ardeidae > Egretta > Egretta garzetta. The sequence goes on from NW_009260131.1 coordinate 3,655,537, forward strand.
AACTCCTGACACCTACAAACACCCACATACCTGATCTTGGACAAGTCACTTCTCCCCATCTCACACTGCAACAAAGAAATGAAGACACTGGAATGAGTAACACGATCATAGGTTGCTCTATTAGAGTAACAGAGGTCATGCACCTATTAGACACGTGGAAAACCCATGGTTTCAAAAGGCCCCGTGTTCCCCCAGCAGTTAGCAAACTCCTACAGTACCAGGATTGTTGATGCATAAAAAGTCTCACTACTATTTTAGGTTTCAAGTGTCTTATTGGCATAATTCAGCCAATTTTCCCCTCTTTGCCTGTCACATGTCACACTGCAAAGCAGGTTCAAGGCTTGCAGAATTTCAAACTTTCACATTTAACATATTTTCCCTTCATTTATACATTGACTTTTCCATATAGGATCTACGCATGTCAACACACCTGAAAATGAGTAACTAGATCCTTTTTCCACATTTAATGAGTGCTTCCCTCATTATTCTCCTTCCTGTAAGGCCACACAGGTAGACATAAAAGGGAAAATTAAAATAACTCAAAGTCACTTTAGTAATCCCCAGACCACCCATGTCATTAGTGCGAGTCCTCTAGCAAATGCCCTGTTTGAAGGGGTTCTATGTCACTTGCAATAATTTAGGTGCAAGACAGACTATAAAACCTCCTAGACCTACTAGCAGACATACTCGACAGTGGTAATGGTACACTGCAGCACTCCAATAACTCAGACTAAACACAGCAGCTTGCCTAACAAATCACAAACACTGGTTAACGCTGAACTACAGTTTCCCACCCACCCCAATGATTTTTCTTCAGCTTGCTGGCTCATTCCTCAATTCTGTTTTCCTTCTCAGACTCTTCAGTCCCTCCCAAAGCATAAGGGTGGAAAGAACCATCAGACAAAAAAAAAAAAAGTTTACTGAGTAGTTCAGAGAAGAGAGTGCCTGGATTGGGGTTGTGAGTGTATGACTGACTGCTGAAGTAATGTCAGGGCAACCGGGGAGAACATGGTGACCTGGAAAAAAGCCTAACCCTTGGGAAGGGAATGTGGGTAGTGATAACAGGGTTGTACAACAGACAGAAAGGGAAATGGAGGGTCCATTTGCTGATGTCTGCATGTTCAGGCAAGTAGTATGGGAAAGGAAAAGGAAGAACTGAAAGCATCAGTACATGATCAAGGTTATAGGTTAGTTGGCATAAGAGAGAGAATAACTCATATGACTTGAAAATTAACATTGAACATCCAGGCTATTCAGGAACAGCAAGCAGGGGAAGAGAAGGTCTACTCATAAACAGAGACTAAATTGTTTCAAGACTGGATAAAACAGCAAGAAAAAGTGGTAAGAACCACAGATGGGGTTTGCTAAATATTAGACTTTGAAGATGATATTGAAGAGGCTTCCCTCCGCAAATCCGCAAATCTACTAATTGTATAAGATCGCCCAAAGGGGGATTTTTAAGGCATCACAATATCTTTTGTAACATGTTGTACTGCTACCTTTCCAAGAGGACAGTGTCCAGGGAAGGCAACAAGGGCAAGGGGAAGGAGCTTGATCTTGATCAGCAAGGAGGAACCAAAAGAGACTAAAAGCAAAAGGCAACTTAGATATTAAGTAGTAACAAGGCAATTGGAGCAAGAAGAAAGATCACAGACGGTATTAAAGTCACCCAAATTTGTTCAGGCTGATCCACACAGACACCGTTGTATATCCATACGCAGATACGAACACAGAAATGCTCCAGTTGGTTTTGGAAGCACAGAGCAGTGTCCCACAGGGGCTATGATCTGGGTAAAGCTGTGGTGTCCAGCTATTACCTACTCTACATTTTCCTCATTCCCTAATGGGAAAAGAACAAAAAGTTGCAAATGCATTACCATAATTAAATTTTCATCCAAAAATTAATTCTCAGAGGTGAATGATAGCTTCTGTCTAAATAATGTCTCACAGGCATCTGGAGCAGTGCCTGCACTTAGTAGTGGAGTTTTTTCAATAAAACCTCTCTACTCTGTAGCATTTGGTCACTCATAGTAGCAGAAGTTCACTTGCAATATCATGTCACCATTGGTGACTATCATATGCTCCACGCTTTGAAGGCACAGCACTGATGGAGAAGTTCCTTTTGAAATTGCGCTTGATTGCTGATATTGCATGTGCCAACATGTTCAATACCATTTCTAAATGATCAGAGGATAAGTCTGATGCAGTTAGTCAAATTACCTCCAGAACCTTTCTCCTTTGCAAGAACTCTACCACCAACTGTAATTTTTTATGCCCAGTGACTTTTCTCAAACAAAACAATAAAATCCCCCCAGTGTCCCTCTGCAGACCACACTTCAATGTATGACCCACAAATACACTACCATACTATTTGTAGTATCATTACCTGAATTCCTACAGCAGATCCCACAGCATAGATTTTTAGGATATACCTGTCACTTAACCCATTTGCAGCAGTTACAAAAGAGATCATGCAAGATGTTTGACAGAGCAGACAGCAAACTGGGATCCTTTAGGAGGGTAAATCACCACAGAATATTTTACCTGAGCTTCCTTAACTCTTCCATCTTCTGTACTAAGACTAGCTGAATTCCTGCACATTGCTTAAATATTTTCAAAACATAAAATCATAGAATGTTTTGGGTTGGAAGGGACCCCTAGAGGTCATCTAGTCCAACCCCCCTGCAGTGAGCAGGGACACCGCTAACTAGATCAGGTTGCTCAGAGCCCCGAACAACCTGGCCTTGAATGTTTCCAGGGAATGGACCTCCACTACCTCTCTGGGCAACCCATTCCAGTGTTTCGCTACCCACATTGTAAAGAATTTCTTCCTTATATCCAGTCTAAACCCACCCTGCTTCAGTTTAAAACCATTAGCCCTCGTCCTGTCACAGCTGGCCCTACTAAAAAGATTTTCCCCATCTTTCCTATAGGCTCCCTTTAAGTACTGAAAGGCTGCAATCAGGTCTCCCTGCAGCCTTCTCTTCTCCAGGCTGAACAAGCCCAACTCTCTCAGCTGGAGAGATGCTCCAGCCCTCAGATCGTTTTTGTGGCCCTCCTCTGGACCCGCTCCAACAGTTCCATGTCCTTCTTGTGCTGAGGGCTCCAGAGCTGGATGCAGTACTCCAGGTGAGGTCTCACCAGAGCAAAGGGGCAACATGTGCTGCCGAAGTGAGCATATATGCATCAAGCAGATTCAAAAATACACCTCTTGTAAGTGCTCTAGCATTACCAACATCAGTTCTCAAGTCCCAAATGGTTTGTGCATATTTTTTGTAAGATGCATAACCTGAACTTTTCTGGGCATGTTGGCTTCTGTTACTACCAATCTTCAAGTTGCACAGCCCAGGGATTGTCTCCAGATCCGTACCCTTCCTTTTCTCCATCAGCAGTGGAACAAATAGCAACCATCACTGGCTAGTACATTCTTGTTTCAGTCTTGTAACAGTGACCACAGAATATTACCTGTGTCATTCATGCTATATCTGTGGCAAGTGCCCCTACATCTAGGATAACAAGGAAGAGCTAGTGATTTTGCATGCTTGTAGAGCATTTTCTCCATCAGCACAGTTATAAGCTTTTCTAACCCTTTAGTGAAATCTCAGGTCTTTTCTATCAGTTTGATGATGGTTCTACACCACAAAAAGGAAATATTTAAAACTGAAGGCAAGAGGCCTTCTGACATATAAGAAATGATTTAGTCTTTCTCATGGGGAGGTGCCACAATGCAGGCAGTGGTGCACTGAAATCACATGGAACACCTCAGACACCGTTTGTGCCTTTGCACTGTCACAAGCACATGTGATAGATAACATTTCATTTTCTTAAGCAGCAGTTCACTCGGGATGAACGGCTGTTGCTATGTTAGGTAAAAAACCTATAATAACTGACCGTCTTCAGAAAGGAGTATCATTGCGACATGCTTTGTGGTCAGGGTGCCTTAAGGATAACTTCAACCTTGTCTCAGGATGTATGCAGACCATAATTATCAATGGCATGGCCACAATGTATCATTAAAGCTTTGAAAAATTAGTGTTTTTCCTTGTATGCTGGTGACATGCCTTAAGCGGAAAAAAGACTTATTTTGGAATGAAGCTGTCCACACAAGGTCTCGTCTCCATGAATTATATGACTATAGTTCCACTCAAGTATCCCACAATGATGAGCTCTTCCTAAACCTTTTCCCTGAAAGAATCCTCTCTTCAGTCACCTTTTCCTGCATCTTCTACTCTTGACACAGCAAAACCTCCATGCTTAGAGAGCACAAGCTGTTTGCTTGAGAAGTACACGTGAAATGGTACACCAGAACAGTGCATACACACAGTTGCTGCTGGTTTGGCTCACGCCTGAGCATCGAGAATCACTAAGCAAGTCAAAACATATTTTAGGAACATTGTACAATTTCTGTAGCCTGTTCAGGGCTGGATGGGCCACTCTTAACATTGCTAAAAGTACCCTTCAGTTAGCAATGAATTGACTCAGATAGTAAAGCAGGAAGAGATGTTCATATTTTAGGCTTTATTACACTTATCTATTCTAACACTTATTTGACTGGTACTCAAAGCTACAAAGAATGCACACACGGAGAAAAACAATAGCCACACTGATCTGTTGATATTGTAAGCAGTCAAGTATGTTCTCCTGATAATGTAAAAGTTACAAGAGTGTGGGCTGAGAGTTTAGCCTCTGATCACTTCTTTTCCCTTAGTTGGTAATGCTAAGAAGAGGGATCCCAGAAATACTCTAAATGAGACAGTCCACATTTTCAAAAACCAAGTTATCCTGAAGCGTTGTGTGTATCTTGACACAGACAACTTACAAATAGTACCATATGCAAAATAGAAAAAGCAGACAAGCCTTCATAACCTTTCATCGCACAATTTCATATTTAGGAGGAACATTTGATTCTTTGTGATTACATACACAATTCACTGACACAGCTGAAGCACTGTTCTAAAAAAATTTGGCCCTTATTGTTTTTTGACACACTGCCTTTTCAATTTTTTTCTTGCCTGTAGCATCCATCTTAATCCTCTAACATCTGCTTAAATGGAAAAAAAAAAAAAAAAAAGTGATTTTTGTGATTTTCAGTAGAGCTGGTTGGAAAGTGCTTTATTTTTCCTGGGCAAAACTTCAATGGAAATACAAAATAGTTTTCATCTCAATTTTTCAAAGGAAAAATTTCAATTTTTTGGCTGAAACTCAAATACCAAAATATTTCAACCAAACCCCAAAATATTTCCATTAGGAAACACTGCTGCATGGTGCCCTGGGAGATGGAATTCCAGGTCTCATACTCTCATTTCCCTTTATGCCCCATGATACAGCTGATTTCCCCTTTTCCAGACAAGAGCTGCTGCATCACCAAAGTTGTATTTCCTAATTCCTGTTGGGACACACACACTAGAGAAATGAATGGGGATCTGAGGCTGCAGAATACCAACAACTTCCCACACCACCCCTTCAGCTTATCCAGACGCAAACATTCTGGGTTTCAAGAAATAGGTTTCAGGAAAAAGGTTTCCCTAGAAAGCAAGCCTTTTTTTAAGGTAAGCTTAATTGAAAACCTGTCATTTCTGTCAACAGGCAGTTTCAAGACAACTATGGTGTTTCAGTTGGTTGAAAAGATCCCGCTGTTGAGCATTATTCCAGATTCCTATACAGCTTGAATGCAGGTAGCTATAAGCAGTGAGACTTCTAAAGCTTTCTAGAAGATCCAGGCCTTCCATTTGCATGAGTTTTGAAATGAACATCACTATCCCGCAGGTGGCACTGACTATCTCAATCTACACATTTTTTCCCCGCTGCTACTATTTTCTTCAGGCTTTGTCAGCAACTGATTCAGACAGGGAAACGCCAAGCAATCTAGACTGGTAATAGGCATCTCTCAAGGCATTGAGTCCAGTGCCCTTGAGTATTAGTGACTAAAATGTTTTTCGAATTAAGGAAACACCAGCCTTGCTTTACCTTGTGGCGCACAAAGTGGCCAGCAGAACCCAGAGCACCCCCTGGTTGCTGAGGAAGCTTTTGAATGTAGAGGAAGATTCACTTCTTCACACCTTTGATGGGACTCTTGCCTCTTCATGCCACTGTGTGCCAAGCTAGGAGAGGCTTGCTCCCCAGAGGAAGATGGGGAACAAAGCATTTATGGAGCAGCAGCAAAACCAGCCAGTATAACCTTGGGCATCCAAGAACACCAAGGCTCTCTGGGAAACACACCTTCTCTGCAAGCCATTAATTTTAGTGCTAGAAACTTTACCTCAGACTCCAGGTGAAGCCCAGGCTAGATCCCTTCCTAGGCACAGAGAGGTGACGACTGGTAGACACCTTATTGAGTTGAATTTGAACAACTCCCCTTGAAGTCATGTCTACAACTGAGACTTTCTGTCAGAGGGCACAGCTACTTCCCTTAAGTTGCCACACCATGGGGCCTTCTCTGCTTTGCCCTTCCAACCAAAATGCCTTGTTATGGTTCTGGGCCTTACCAAGTGATGCAGAAGAAAATTTCTTCCCAAATCTGATAATCAAATCAGTTTGACCAGCCAGTCATCTGCAAAAAGAGGATTTTATGTACCACGTCCAACCACTGGCCTACCTCCAGTGTCATGTCTCCAGCTGGGAAAAATCTGGTGCCTCAGAGAAAAGCAAACAATAAATCCTTCCCAAGTCCTGCAGGCTGAAGCCCTGAAACATGAGATTTGGTTACAGCTTTCCATTTCAAAAGGGTTAGGAACACACTAAAACCAGTATAGATCTTCCTGTTCTCCCTAAGAAGGGAACGGATACTACCACATACCAAACAATTTCTCTCTGTAGTTGGATTAAAGCACCAGTATCCTTCAGACAGCCACATAGGGTTTGATTCATTATATTTTATTTATATGGAGATATTTAGAGCTATTTTGGGTGCTGGGGGGTGGGGGTGGGGAATCTCATCTGCCTGGTCCTCCAGAAGGGCATGAGTACCTGTAGTTCTGTTTCAGACCAGTCTCAGCTTAAACGTTAGGTTTTAAGTGCCTTCGAGATCTTCTGTCTGTAAGAAACCAAATCAAGTCCCTACTCTCACCCTGAGGACCTTAAGTGATGATAAAACAATTTTAAAAAGTATTTTTTCTTCTTCTCTTAATTTGTTCCAGGGCTTAGTTAGATCACTGTTAAGAAATTTCTCCTTAACTCTATGCTGAAGCAGTCTGACTTTGACCAGACATTAGATCTTGTTCTGCATGTCAGCAAACCAGAACCATTCGACATCTTTTCACGTGTAAATATCTACACAATGCTCAAGGTACCTCAGTTTCAGCTCTAATAGCTAAATAAATTGAGATCTAAAAGCCCCATGCTTAGGCTTAGGCTCCTTGTTGAGGCACTCTGAAAATTATTACACTGAATCCTTCTTCATGAAGGAGCACAATGACTGGGCTCTCTTCCAAGTCTTAATGTGGCGTAGAGAGGCAAAAGCACTGCTGGTATACGCTCATATGCACTCAAAGGTCACGCTTGCCACAGAACTGAACTGAGACAGGAGGTTGAAATCTTCATCAAGTTTGTATCTTCACTATAGTGGAAACAAGTTAACTAATAGATGAAACTTTTAATTAGGAAAAAGTAAAGAAATATTTTAAAAATATTTTCGCGGCTCACACTCTTCCCACCTCCAACAGGTGGTTTCTTACCAACATTAAATTATTTATTGAATATTCAAGTATTCCTTTTCAAATCAGACTGATTTGGTGTTGACCAGGGCTGGCACAAAGGTGTTCCTTTCCTTGTATTTATCCAAGTCCAGAAAACACTGCAATATTTAACACAGCCAGAATATGCAGTAGACAGTGATAATTTCAATGACTGTTCCAATTATCATACACTTTTAAATGTCTACTCTATTTCGGCCTGTTGCCCTTATTTACACAGTCTACTTGTGATATTTCTTCCTCTAATAGAACAATAAGCTTTTTCTATTTCACTACCAAAGTGGTTCCTTATGCACCAGTTCTGGATACTGTGGCAAACACTCAGGAGCACGCACGTATCCAAATGATATTAATACACAACCTAGAAATTAAATTCATATGCTAATATAATGTATTATATTATTCTGCAGTTTATTGGTAGCGTTAGCCTTGGATATCTCATGGATCTGCAATTTATCATGCACCAGGGACTGCCTTGCCCAACTGTACTCCCTTGACAATCTCTCCCATGGGACCATCTTCCTGAAGTACAATCAAGTCCAACATGCCATTAAAAACAGGATAATATCCTGTTACGTATTCCAGCTATGCTTCTGGAGAGCCAGTATGGAAGTCTTGAGCCAGGAATACAAGCTTTTTGCATGGATTTCCCTTGCATAAAGCAGATTTCTGAAGCTCTATAGAGCTTGGGGCTAAGCCTCTTGACCCCTCCTACCAGGCATGGGGGGGAATCTTTGCCCAACTTGGACAAGGTGGAGGCTCTTGAGGGCCGCTGTTCAAGGACCAATGCAAGCCTTTGCATAACAATAAACATGTGAATACCAATGGGATCACACACATGTTGAAACACTACGTGCATGCTTAAATACCTTGCTGAATCAGGGCCACAGTAAATGCACTCTTTTCATAGAAACACTTTTCCATGGACTTGATCCAAAGCCCACTGAGGTCAGCAAGAGTCTTTCACTTCAATAGGATTTGGATCAGACCCCATGAGCATTTCCAACTAAAACCAGCATTGGAATTTGTACATGCCCATGCATTGAAACAATTTGAGTCTAGTTCACTGTAAACCCTAAACTCAAATACTCCTCTGCTCTGGGAAAGCCAGGAACACAAGCTGGATCTTTACTTTGCCCAGGCCCTTCTTTCGAAGGCCAACTCAAAAAACCTTCAGAACATTCATACCTGAATCACGGTCTAAACTTAAAACCACCTGGAATACCCGAGGAGAGTTTCATCAGATCTTTCATGTAGTACTGCAGGTTAAGTGTAAAAATAATAACTAAAGAACAGCTGAAAAGACATCTGCTGAGGTATACATTTTAGGGTCTTCCTACAAAGATAAGCATTCTATTTCCTAATAGCTATATAAATCTAAAAAGCATTCCACCTGTATTGCTGGCAGATGGCTTATAAATGTCGTACAGACTTAGACCTACTACTGGCTCATACAAGAGGTATTAAATAAACTGCTGAACATCTGCTGGTAAATACACAGCAAACAAGAATGCAACTCAGAGCCAAACATCTGGTGAGTGTGGGCCACATCTCTGCTCATAAACTAAGCAATGTTTTCTGCTAATCATTAACAGAGTTATTGATTTTAGAAGTGTATCACACAGCTATAATTTTGTCAGAGAGTAGACCACATAAGTTGTTCTTTTTCTGGTTGTTTCATTTTGTCTTATTCCAAAAGTCCGTAAATTGACGAGCGGGACAAAAATTATAATTGACATCATCTGTGGGAAATATTTCATAAAACAACAGGCCCAGATGTAGGATTAAAGCCATGTGGTAGTAAAATACCACACTGAAAAAAGTCCAGGTTCCATGATTTCTTACGAAAACAGATGTGCTATTACTCCACTCTACTTGTTTTTCAATGCTTTTTACTCCAAATAATTCTCTCCTCCCTCCCCCCCCCCCCCCTTTTTTTCCACAATTGCACTAGGGAGAGATCATAAATTGATTGCAGATGGCAACTTGTACTTCAAAATCCTAACTGTCACAATCTTTGAAATAAAAATAAATGAAACATTTTGTGAAATTATATTGAGCTGCGTTAAAAGTAATGAAGATTATACAAACATATGTCTGTTTGTCATTTATACAGCATCTTCAAGCATGACAACCAAATCTATTAGACAATGCTTCCCTCCTTGGGAAGTTGTTATTTTCTAAGTCCAGGACGTACTGAAATATAGAAGGTAACCTATAATCTGAGCACTCCTTTAACCAGAGCACTCCTTTAGCCAAGCCTCAAGATGGTCTGAACCTCCTGCAACATGGAACCAGGCATGCACATCCTTGATTCTCTCACATAGAAAGAGGCAACATGGAAACATTCTGTGCATCCTGCTTTGCACATCCTTGACAAACGTATTGTATAAGAGACCCATGAAAGACAGAGGCTTGTATGGTTTGAATCCTAATTTGTCAGTGCTGTGCAGAGTGGCAAACAACTGTATTTCTTCCTAAATGACTTACTAACATATGGAGCCCATTATGATGCCACTAATTACAATTCATTAAGTTCTGAATTTATGCAGTTTCACAATGGACTTGTAGAGGTTCTCCATTTCCAGTTATCAGAGATTTTGTAAGATATAATAAAATAAAGGACTAAAAAGGCTCCCATCTTGTCACTTTAATGCCTTCAGACAAAAGCCGCATCCAATAGAACTGATGGTGTTTGATGTTGATTAAAACCGGTTTGATCTAGGTGCCTGTTTTAGGGATTGCTGAAGATAGAAAGAGGGAAGAAAGCCACAGATACTCATTTGGGAAAAGGAGATGCTCATCTCTCAGTATACTTTGGGGGAAGCCATTAAGGAATGTATGGCTCAGTTAAAGCGTAGCCTCTCTTTTGCCTAACATAAAGAAAGTATAAACCAACAGCAGTGGGTGATGGGAAGAGCAAGAACAGAGGATTTTTGGGACCACAGAAATTATTAAAAAAAACTAGAGCAGGAGCAGAGTCAATGCTCACAATAAGATGTGGGAGCAGACTGAGAAATAGCACCATTTCTTCTATTAAATCTTTATATCCAAGAGAGTTAACAGGAATCCCTTCACTAGTTCCTCTCCCAAATATCTGCAAGCCCTGCAGATATTAGCAATCTTTGCCATCTGGACCTGAAAACTCCACATACTTGCTGCGAAATCTTTGCTCGTGATGCAGCTCTTGGAGCATCCATTCTTCAGCAGCAGCAAAACTTGGGCAACTATTCACACCCCAATCAAGAACCCATTCTGCCAGAAATGTCAGGAGTAGCGAGACTCAGTTCAAGATATCTAATATACACTGTATCTAATATGATATACAAGAGAATTTTCAGAGACGGAAGCAGTGTTTGAGGGAGAAGGGGTGGGATTGAACTGTTCAGTTGGCTAGAATAAAGGCTTCCGAGCAACAAGGGGAAGACTTGGAGGAAGTTCAAATCAGGGTCATTTGCTTTTTATAACAGATGAGTCTGAAATCCATTGGAGGCTGGTACTCTGGAGCATAGAAATTCACAGCTCTAGTAAAGCCCCTGCAGAGGGATAGCAGTTTAACACCCAATCTTCCTCCCTAAAGGAGACATGGTTCAAATTCCTATTCAAGAAACTCCATTCTTTACACCGCCTGGTATTTTGGCCTGTAGGTTTAAGCCTTGTATGCTGGATGTGAAGATCTATGGCAAAACAAAGCTAGAAGCTCATGGAGAAAGGTAGCAAGGGCTTTGCAGGCCAGGTAAACACAAGAACTGCAGCAATAGCTTTGTATGCATACATACTTACATATATATTTATGCTTTCCATGCTTTCTGTGGCTCTATTCAACCTCTCATGCACCTCCCAGTTTACTGGGAAATGGCATTCTGCATTGCAAGGAGCATAGTTTCAAACTTCAAATAAGCAAAGGATTGCTTTGAGTGCTCCTGAACACTGTGCTCTAACTCACCATTGCCTTGGTGAGATCTTTCTGTATGTCACCCTCTCACTTTTCTCCAAGGAGAGTTTGCTTAACTCAACTGTCTGTAAAAATGACCTTGACTAGACTATTTACCAATTGTATTGAGTTTTGGGGTCAGCAACGAATACTGAAAACATTATTACTACTTTTCTTGTAAATAGTTTATGATTCAAACTGGACAACTCATTCTTTCTCAATTTGCAGTTATTTCAAACTGAGGTTGGCATCTACCATCAACATTCAGAAGACACCTCCTCATTTGAAACCTATTTTCTAAGGCAAAGAAAAGCATTAAGGAAGCACACATTTAATACAATGCAGTGCCCAAATTAAACAAAATAAAGGGGGTACCTTTCTGAATACATTTTAAAATCAAAGTCCCCTGTAAGGCTCTAATGCTTCTAATGCTTCCCTTTCAGCCATTTCAGAGCTTGCAAAAATAGTCAAGTGGTATTTCTCTTACCTAATTTTCAAAAACTGCCCCTCTCCAATAAGACTTAATTAAGCCACATAAAATCTGAACCAGGGACACAATACTCTGAAAATCAGAAGATAAAGGGGTTGGTTTGGGGTTTTTTAGTTTTTTTTTTTCCTAGTATGCTTTGGGCTTTGTACTCTAAAGTTATTCTTGTTCAGTCTGTGATAGCATCTTGGTACCACTTGAAAGCCTACACATCCTGGCCAGTCAGCTGTGTCCAGCACAACAGCCCAAGAAAGTAAATCAGATTATGAAGCCAGAGAGAATTAAGGAGATGTGGACAAGAGTAGACAAAGAATGATCCATACGATCATACAGCAGAGCAGAAGAAAAGCCTAAAATAAGATACTGGTCAGCTGACTCCTGGCTCAATTTTCTACAAAACAACTCCAAGAACTCTCCATGTTTTCCCATAATGGCTTGGGGGCTGAAAAACATTGCCCAGAGGAAGGCCTTATAGTGCTGTGCATTAAGCCAGACCTAGCACAGAGGAATGTCACGTTTAGTGATTTAGTTGAAGTATTCTGTGTATTGCAGGCTATATTGGCCTTCTTCATCACAGGAGCATTATTCTTTCAAAAACTGCTGTTGTTCCTGAAAGGGCAAGCAATCCTTCCAGTCCTATTTTCACACACTAGAAAAAGACAGGATGTGTTTTAGAGAGATCAAATAGGTCAGAGAAACAGAAGAACAGTAAAAAAAAGTATGAAAATGGAAAAGGTTGTTCCTAAATCAAGATACAACCTTCACTTGAAAAAAGCTGCATTTGAAAGTTTCCATTCATTTTCAGGGTGTTCCCTGTGGCACAGAAAAAGCCTAGAAATACATTTAATTTTCAAACAAAACTTTGGAACAAGCTTCTGAGCTCACATCAGATGGGCCAACATGGTGAATGGGCCAACATGGTGAATGGGCCATGTATCCACAATTTAAGACCTTGCTTCATAGCTGCTATGTCATTCCACAGCTAGCAGTAAGGAGGGAGTAGGAATGGGGAATCCACTGGGTACTGCAATTCAGATTTTGTTTCATCATCAGTATGCCTGCTGGTATTCCTGACATAAGCCAAAATTGTCCCACTGAGCTGCCTGAAAAAGGGGTGGTCACTGCTAGGAGAAGATTTCAAACATTTGAGATGGATGAAAGGAAGCCCATGGCCATTAGCACTGTTGGAAACACAATTGTTATTATTAACACCATCTGTGACATGGACATTTCAGTCTTTGATGAAGGAAGTATGTAGCTGGAGACCACCAGCAGCAGCCTGGAGTGGGTGGAAGACGGAGGAAATATACCACAGTAGTAGCAGCAGCCACAGGATTTGCGATCAATAGTGAGGAGGACAGATCAAAACAGGTTCAGTTATGCGCTCTTGGGCATTTGAAGCTCTATATGTTTTACTAGGAACAAGGAGAAACAACAACTCTTTGAGATCTATTTCTGCTCTGAATTATGTCCAGCCGTTGTAACAATTCATACAGACATTTGCATCTATCAGCAGCTGGTCAGAAGTCTCAACAGCAATCAGCAAGAGAAAGTGACATTAGCAAAATCTGCAGCAAGACAAGGCTCTTTGATTCCACTTAAACATTCTGAACAACCTGGTACCAACAGATGAAGGAAGAAAACCAAAACAAGACATAATAATGCACATGTAATTCACACAAAGGTTAGACTAGAAATAAAGGAGCATACAGGTACTGTGGCCCCCATTTCAGGCCTTGAGAGCTCCCTTGCAACACAGCAGCCTCTGAACTGCTTATGGAAGCATGCATTTGCCCCAACTACATGAGCTAGTGTTGGAAGCACAATCATCAACAATGGCAGTGCTACCAAACACTCCCATCTCCTCCTCCTGCCAATGCTAGCATTAAAAGCATTACCTCCTAAAAAGGGCTAATTATGGTTGACCCCACTTTTTCCATGCTGATGATGGCCTTAGCAACAGCCACAAGACTGCCAGCAACAGAGATATCAACGACAACTTCCCACAAGTTGCATTTCAAGCCATATGCAGGAAGGCATACGACCTAACTGACAGGGCAGCTGATAACACTTTGTGTCAGCATGCTGGTGTATGTTTTTGTTGCCAGCTTCAGGCCTGGAGAGGCCTTCTCACTTTCCACTGAAAGAGTAGGATCTTGGGAACTTTCCTTCAAGACCAAAGGGAATTAGGTGTAGGAGATGCTAACAATTATATTAGCATCTTTTCTTCAGAACTGGCTCCTTTGGAAAGAAAAAAAGACCTGTTTGGAATAGGCTGCAGGATAGCAGTCAGTAGCAGCGGACCTATAATTTACACTTGACTTTACTTTGCCAGTCATTGTCATGAGATCTTTCTGCACCTTTTTTCACTGACAGCTTTAGCTTTGACTGTCTGCACAACTTTGTATCAGAAGTGATTTCTCTCACCTTGCTATTAATTTTTTTTTAGATCATGGATGATAGGTTGAACTGCACAAGTCTTGGCACAAAACCTTCATTGGACCATCATGATCTTCCAAAAAGAGGCAAAGATAAACAAGAGGCCCATATAAATACAGTTTTATTCTAGCTGTCCAGTCCTACAGGGCCTTCTGTGTAAAAGCCCAGGGCTAGAAATGACCATGTAGCACAAAAATCAGGAATTATAATTTTTTACATATGAGAGAAAAAAATACATAAATCTCTCAGTTTTGACATAGAACATAACTTTTGTCTTTGGCAGAGGACCCACGTCATCTGCCAAAGCAGCAATTTGTCTTCTTGTGTAACAACAGATACTAATGGGAAGTACACTCATTGCTCCATCGCTGCTGGCCACCAGAAGTGGATCTGCATACAACCATCAGTATTCCCAAGTTTCACCCAGAGCCAAATCACCTAGGCTGAGCCCTCCATTGTCTCCTTACTCAACTAAACATCATTTCTTACATGCGGACCCAGGATCAACACTTATAACTTTATTTTCTGGCAAATCAAAACCAGCAAGTGACAAGGTCCTTGGAGCTGTTCCTAGGCTCATTTCTTTCATTAGCTTTCAAAAATACAAAAGCCTGTGAAGCCATGCACTGGATGTCCTGCCAAGAGTCCCTTGGTTTTGAAGGCCTTGGGCCTCTCTTAGAGGAAAACTCCCATTGGTCTCATTGCCCGAATTGCCCGCTGAATCTAACAAGACACTTCATAATTTAGATACCATCAGCAAAGTTTAATCAAAGTTAATTCACATTTTCCTGGTACAGAAAGAAACAGGGAACCATGCAAACTATGTAGTGTCTTGAAAGTAACTTGAAGAATTCATTTTTCACCCACTTGGGTCTGATGCAGAGCCAGCCTCTAGCAAGGGTCCAGTAACTCAGCTGTCTAAATGCTTAGGAAAGGAGCCAGGGGTTTTCTGAAGTTCACTTTTCCTCATCATCTACTATTAAGCAGCGCTGAGTCTATCTGCAGTAGCTACATGTGATCTGCTGACCTGCTGTAAATTCCTTTTTAAGCAGCAGCTTATATTTCACCACTAATAGGATATAAGGCAATAAGCAATGCTCGCTTGTTGTTGGTATCCCAGATCCTTTCCAAATTTTATCAATTTCGTTAGTTTTCATTTCCTAGCAGAGTATGGTACAATTTAACATTTAACATGGTCAAAGCTAGTCTGACTAACTCCATATCAAGAACATTTTAAGTCAACTTCAGCCAGTTGCTTAGAATTATATATTCTTTCATAAAGAGATTCAAGCATTTAACCTCCCTGTGTCCAGGGTTGACCAAACCACTGACACAATAAATAGGTTCACATTAGAAGGCAGAAGTAAGAAGCATAAGGAAGTTTAATTATGCTTCTTGAGAGATTGTCCTGATTTATAAGCACTGCCTTCCAGGAGATGAAGGCCTCTTGAGAAAAAGCTGCACACAGTAGAATAGTGACACTTCCACAATTCTTTGCCTATGAGCAAAGACACTAGCCATATCAAAGCAACTAGTCTTGGAGATATGGCAGGGGAAGGGAATTATATGAAAAAGATATCAACAATGAGGCTTTGTGGTGGTGATACCAAGTTAATTTCTGTTCTCATACCCTTGCAGACCACACAGGGTTTTTTTTCCCCCATGTAACCTGTTCCACTAAAGCATTTGCTTTTGCAAGGTGCACAGTCCTTCTATTCCTTTTGAAACCATGTCTGGTAGAATAAAGCAAATCCAAGAAATATTATCTACAGGGAGCAGAATCAGTTTCTTCCTCCTTCCAGCCCCAAAAACTTGCAGTTAGTCACTCCATTCAGCAAACAAATAAATAAAAACAGCTAAAAAAAAAAAATGTATTTCTGGTTAACCAGCTGAGAAGATTCCTGACCAGATTTTTTATTAGTATTTTACACCCCTTTTTCTTTAGCACACATCTGTTTTCAAAGGATAAGTTGTATAAGCCTCTCTAGTTTGCTGGCAAGCATTAGAAGTCCTTTTCCTTTGGTCTTCCCACCTATGTTAAGATCAACAAGACAAAATATCATAATTGCTACCATTATGCTACACTAACTGTAGATGTAGATCACCTATAAAGCCAAGAAAGAGTACAAATAGCTGAAGAGTTGTCCAGCATTGGCACACTGCAGCTCTGTATTTGTATTAGGATTCTGTCAGTGTAACATTTCTCCTCTCTGGTAAGAAACTCATGGGATGCCTCTTCAGCGCCTGCAAAAAGTATCAGTCTTAAATATTATTTGCAGTTTCTATGCACCATTAAAAATTTGAACAGGGAGCCGGACAAGGCTCTGAAGAAGTTTCACCTCTAGAATTGTCTTTTTCTAAAATGGTGGTCAACCTGATCATCTTGTTTATTTATTATAAGTCACAGTATTTTAATCAAAGCTGGATAATTTCAAAATCAGAAGGAACAACAGTACACTTGCATGACACCATACACAAAATCATATTTCCAAGTCTGTCTACTTACAGGTTTGGATAAAAGCACTAAAAAAAATTGCAGCATACAAACCAGCATTATACATGAAGTTTAGCAGGAATTTCATTGGGTAATAAAATAATGACAATTAATATTTCAATGAATACTCTCATTTGGAGCAAGCCTTGGTCCTCTATGATTTGCCAACTCAAATTTGTATTGTATTGCATTTGTAAAGTGGTTTCTCCCACTTTGAGCTGTAAACAGCTGTATACCCAGAAGCATTTTGCAAGCATTCAGCAGGGAGCCTAGATCTTGGCAGCCCTGGGAATGCTGTGTTTCCTTCTTGGAAGGGTTTGCTGCTGGGTATTCAGGTGGAGGCCCAGTCAAGTCAGCTACTATGTCAGCTCCAAGACTTTACGTGCCTTGAGGTAGTTCATATCTGCCAACGTGGTGAGACTGTGGACAAGCTATGTGCTTAGCTGAAACCTCCCAGTATTGCTATAACACAGCACCAGATGCTGGTATCTGTTGTCTAGCACAGATCACACAAAAAATGAAACCTCTTCAACCCTCCTGACCATGATGGATACCCTGGGCTGGATTCATGGCTCTCCTAGGTTGTCTTTGCATGGCACAAGCAGCACAACTCTGCAGCAGAACTCTGCTGTGGGAATTAGCAGAGGCACCTTCAGCTTTTCACCCACTGGTCGCGCTCTCAACTCAGCCAAAGGAGGGAACGGACTTAGGATAACATCCAGGGTGACATGGAGGAGTTAATACACACTTCATTCCTCAGTGGTATTTCTTGGAAGCAATCCTTTAGTGTCTTAATAAGAGCTGCTTGCCCAAAACCCATAAGCTACAAGGTCCATCAGCCCTCCAGGGTCCAAGCAATGCTTTGCTAAAACAGCAGCACCATCCCCAGGATGACAGACGCAGCTCATGTAAAAGGATGATTCCTTAAAAGATGCATTCAGCCAGAAGACCATGCCTTTACATACTGACCTCCAAAACATGAGCCAGTCTCCCTCCTTTTAGCTGTCTAGAGCCCTTTGTAAGCATTGCATTTTTGTTATTGATTGTTTTGCAGTGATTTTTAATCAATTTGGGGCAGGAAGGTTTTGTGGTTTTCCTCTTCCATTTAAAAGCAAATACCATTGTTGATTACTTATTTTCATTATCAGGGCTCCCTTTAGCTGAGTTAATCCTCTAGAGTTTAATAGTCTGTTCCATCACTGTGCCTTGAGTTCTAACAACTCTGCAAACACCTTGGTAATGTGCAGCATGTCAAAGACTTCGCAACTAATTTTTAACTATCAGTTCCTACTTTGAATTTCTTTAACCCATTTTAAAAGCATTTGAAAGACAGCAACACTGAAGCACAGATAGCATAATTAAAAGTAAACATTGGCCAGGATACAGCACAAATACCATACTGTGGCATCCATTCTAAATATAGGGCATACCGCAGTCAAGTCAATAGCACGGTATGATATTGGTTTACCTTTTAATGAGATCCACAATATTAGTAAAAAAGTGGCAGAAGAGCATGTGATACTCTTAGTTTGCAAGAATAAGGCATTACCTTTGAGTGTTAATTACTTTGCACAGGCTCAAGATTGACTTTTATGCATTGTCTGGATACATGAGTCTCCAAGACCACAGTCCTCCCAAGCCAAAAGGGAGATAACATTAGTCAATTTATTAAGCTGGCAACAGTTCCTCAGCACACCGATCCGCACTAGCAGTGGTTCTGCATAGACCATAGCTCTTCCCAAGAGAAACACCGAGCCCGTGTTCAATATTTACTTCCTCCTTTGTCCCAAGGCTCGATAACTGTGGCAGCAGCATAAAGCACAGCAGCATTTTAACACCACATATAGGCTGATTATGAGAATTTTAAGCACATTATGTGATTTACAAACTCAGGGGCAGAAAATAAATCACGAGAGCTTATGTTTCTAACATATTCCTGAAATGCAACCCATCCTAAAGTCCTGCCTCTGTTAATATCTTATGGTGCACTGTAGATCTCAGCAGTTTTTGAAAAAAGGCATATATATGCTGGTTAGGGTACAATTTTCAGATCTACCTGGAGAACTAGATATGCCAGTTCCCAAGGTAATCCTGGCAGGAGCCATCTACCCCATTGCCTTACGGAGATTTGAAAGTTTTCCTCCAGGTGCAACTTCAGTGTGCTATAAGGGCCAATATAACCCAGTGGTATCCACTTAGTTCCTTGCCAGTGAATCCAAAAGAATAAACAAAAGATGTTCATGATCACTATCTCTTCCAATAGGGTGGCCTCAAGAAATACAGGTCTTCTGCTTCCATACACTAAGGCTGATCTTCTCAGTGTAAATATTTCAGAATTTATGAGTGCAGAGATAGAAAGCAAATCTTTTCTGTTTATGTATATAACTAACCATCAGTTTGACTTCTGGCTGTGCACAAGATTTTGCTGCTTCACCAACCTACATCAATGCGAAATAAAAAGGCTACAGAGAAATTGCTATTATAGCAAAACAGGAGTTGCCACCTAAGACCTTCTGTTGGACAGAACAGCCAGTCCATTATTTTGTTCTTCATAGCTATTCCTTGTGCGTTTCAACTGCTCTGCTAGATGACTCTTCAGGGATTAAGGAATAATGTTTCATTTTTCACTGATCCTTAACAAAGTACAGCAAAACTTTCTACAATATAACAGAAGGAGTGCTGTTATTGTTCCAAGCATATTATATTTTAGACTAGCTGAATAACCTTTGGGGAGCTAGAATGCTGGATCACACATAAAATGTTACATTCTCTTATCCATTAAGCCACATTTATGCAGAAATGTATTCCCTGTTTTGGACTGGGGGTTGCTCATCTGCAGAGAAAAGGACTTTATTCTCAAATGGGGGATAAGATCAGCTAAAAATCTCATAATATTTTTCTTCCCATTATAGCTGGCCAGGCCACTGAGTACCTCAGTTACATATGACCCACAGCTCTAGGTAAAGCTATACTGAGTATCACCTCTTCCCTCCCATTGTGTGGCACTAATAGCATGTGGGAATTCTGAACGGAATTATTTTCCTTCTTCCCCTCCCACGTGGCTTACAGTCTCATCTGGTTTCAGGAAAAGATTTGTTAATAAAACGCTACTGCAGCAGAAGAGAAAGGCAGAGTGGTGGTGGTGTAGAAAATTAGCCCGTAGTTCAGATCATCACCTTCCCTCCCAGATCTGGTTAAGCCAGGAGGTCACACCATCTTTGCTTTACTCCTGCGCACAGCCAGGTTGCTCCTCCAGCTTGCATTGCTCACCTAGCAGAGCTCTCCTGCAACTGCACAGAGGCAGACACTACATCAACCATATTTTGGGTATATGCTCTTCTTATGCCAAGTTCCAAAAGCTATTAAAAAAATTCAAATGCTTTCTCATAATCTATTGACTAGTATATTTTTGCAAATTATTTAAACAGGAACAGCCATTCAATCACTAGGCTGCTGGTCTTTTGAAGATCTGCTCTGAACTCCAGCAAGTCACTTAAACACCACTGATAATGGCATTCTAAGTCATCATCATCAAGGGAACCAAAAAAGTTTTCTGTAAAGATTCAAGTTCTGCCTCCAGATTTGTTTCATCATGAGCAAGCAGGGGATGCCAAGATCTCCACAAAAGCAGATCATGGTTGGCGGGGGGGAGAAGACAAGTGGCATACTGAGCTGCAGAACACCAGAAAACACTTAAAGATGTTAAGGCTCAAATAATTATCTAGTAAAAGCTTTTACATCATTTGTATCATCACACTTAAACAAATTTAAGAAAAACTTCAAGGGTATCAAATATTTGAGATGCATTTGGCAGAGTGTTGGAGCCCTGATAAAACTCACAGGGAAGCAGCCCAGTCACCAAGCCAATGCAAACTCCAACAGGGGAAAAAGCTGAAGTCTTATTCAGGCTTTACTGCATACTAAAAATTAACAGAGCAGTACAGACACCCTCCTGTGCTGCCAGCTAGCTTCCCATTCATTGCAAAACTAATGTAAATTCTTGGTCAGAACAATAAATGGGAAACTTTAGGATTAGCCTCGCATTACAGTACAGATATTTGTATTTCACAGGAGCAATTCCCACTGACAGTGTCTTCATTGCATTTCATATCCCAAGGGGCTCCTACAGATGTTGATCCTGACGTAATGAAAGACAAGGTGGAAGCTTCGCTATTGGTTTCAGCAGCTCAGCATCGAATCAACTAAACCACTGCAAGATTTGAAGCTGTACATGTCCTTAACTGCTTGGGTAGATGAAAGCCTACTGGGACCAGCACTGCCACCTCTAATTATCCTGAGTAGTACCATTCTATAGGAATCATCCACCCTTGAGCAGCCAGGCCTATGGATCACTTCTGTCTTAACCCAGCCCTTTCAAGTGGCAAATCAGCTAAGTGCCCACCCCCCTGCTCACGTGAGGATTTCATCCTCCCATTGGGTTTGGGGCAGCTGGTAGCAAGATCTTCACTCTCTGAGACCTGTATGTGGCAGAGAGCACGACTAAATCATTTTCCTTGTCTGTAGCAGGCTTGGCATCTCCCCGTCAAATCCCCATGCTTGCAATCTTCTCCCCTCCCTTCAACTTTAACATGAGGGATAAGAGAGAAAAAAAAAAAAAAAAAAAGACTAGCACATGTGTAAGAAAGGCTCCTCAAACCATAGGTATGTTTGTTTCATTTTGGAGAAACGACTCTAAAATTCCATGGTTACTGCTGTGTAAATGTTAAATGTCACCTCAAAAATGCCCTCAAGTTAAAGAAGAAAAAAAAAAGAAGAGAAAAATACAGCAATTTGACCCCGGCTGTGCTTACACAGGCACATTTTACTCAAGGTCAGATTCAGCACTGATATAAGCTGGAACAACTGCCTCTGGTTATCACAGTTATTAAAGCTGTGGGAGAAATGCCCACCTTCCTTTTGCAAGAATAAATGTTCATTTTGTTTCCCAGAGTTGAGGAAAAACTGTAGCTGCTCATATCTATGCAGTGTCAGAATTTCAAGGGATGTGCTCAGAACAGAAATCTTCACTAGCTTCCAATGTTGCCAGGATCTGATGCAAAGCCTGAATCATTAGGGATACGGCTCTTTGGGGAATGGGGAAACAGCTTGTAAAAGAGCCCTTCCACTGTAAAAGTGGAGTTGAACCTGTCAGGGCCACTCACTATCACTCAGCTGCAGTTACCTTGTAGCAATACTAGAGTTCCTACTTAAAAGCAAAAATTCCCTACTTTATGCAGTTCTAATCAGCAGGGATGTGATTGGTTCTCTCCCCAGTGTGAACAGTCTCTCCCCACATCTGCTGCTTCCCCCTCCCGCCCCCAGCAAAAGAGAAAAAAAAAGGAAAAATAGTTTATTAAAGAAACAAACCCAAAGCCATGCAACTGCTCTTTTAGTCCCCATTGGAGAAGCTTTTGTCTAGTTTTACAGTGCCTAACATGTGTTCGATCAAGTTCAATTTCTGAGGAGATCTAGATGGAAAACAATCAGGTGTTATCAACAGCATCACTGGAGCAACATCAAAGCCTTGCCTTAGTGCATGAGCCTTGATGCTCCCCAGCTGCTGCATACAAAATCCCAGGAAAAACTCCAGGATCTGACAGAGGCTGCAAGACACCTTGTAAAGATGGAGCAAATTAGCCAAGCAGGTGCCTAGCATGGAATGTTTCTAGAAACTCCTGCCTCAGCACCACAACATGTAAAAACAGAAAAAAGAAAATAAGGATGCACCGTGTGACATATATGTTTTTAAAACCCAAAATAACCACAAACAAGTATTTTGGAGATGGCTTGTCCCACATGTTCATTAGGAAGAATTAAGTACAGACCCTGGTACTAACCACTGCCGGACACAGGATTATGCCCGTGGCTGTATTTGTTTTAGAAGAAACATGGACCTGCTGTAATGACTCAGAAGAAACTTGTGAGTATTGTAACTGCTTATGAACCAGGACTTCGTGCAGAGGTCACATGCCCTGCTAATTAAATACAGCCACAATTAACATGCCCCTGGCAGTTGTCAAGTTATAAAGAGTTTGTTTGACAGTAGGGCTCTCCAGGTCATGCTCCCATCTCTGAATACTCCATGTTGCCCCGCCAATTCATGTCATGGTTTTACCTCGAGGTAGAGTCAAATGGGCATGAACAGCAAGGCATTCGATAGCTCTAAAACCACACAGCAGCAGGCACGTCGGCTTCTTGGCCAGAGGCAGAAAGACATGCAGCTTCTACTTCACCTCCCTCTTCTTGGGCAGTGGAAAAGGTTAAGTGTGATTTGACAGTTCACCAATAACCCAGCAGATCCATCCCTAAGCATGGAGGGAGAGTTCTAACCAATGCAAAGTGCCCATTTACTGATAGCACATCCTTGAGAGTTAAGCAACACATCTTACTCTCTGCCATGTGTCTTCCATCTGAACAGCTTCAGCTACACAGCAGATATAATCAGCTCCAGCTGGGACATTTCCTGTTTCCCCACAAGCTGCATTAACCCCTTCTTT
Source organism: Egretta garzetta (assembly GCF_000687185.1). NCBI lineage: Eukaryota > Metazoa > Chordata > Aves > Pelecaniformes > Ardeidae > Egretta > Egretta garzetta. The sequence continues at coordinate 3,679,079 of NW_009260131.1, forward strand.
CTTACTCCTATTCAAAGGAGCTTGAGCAGAGATACTTCTCCCAAACATCACAGCACATCCCACAAACATCATTAACTCTCATTTCCACCATTTTGAGCAATCCAGTATCACTCAGGATTCACACAGCACAAGTTTAACCCTAGTAATGTATATAGTTAGGTAATGCAGAGATGCCTGATCCATGACTAAATAAACTAGGAAAGGATCTTTCCTGCAAATCACTTCACTACTACACATTGCTTCTTAGAGATGGCCTTCTTTTTCTGGATTGATATCCAAGTAAGTTAAACCAGCTGATATTCTTTGAAGTAGATGTCCCTTTTTCTCAAAGATAAATCCCTGACAGTAGAACTAGCCTAGTTACAAGAGAGGCCATTCTTAATCAGAAACTCTATCCTTCACTGACATCTGCTTGATCTTTCTAGGGCCCAGTACTTCAACAACATTTGCAAGACGGGCCACCAGTATATATTTCCTGTGATAACTAGCCAAAAAAAAACCAAAAAAAAAACCTAAGGGCATAACCACCCCTCTACTCCCAGGACAAGGGTTACAGCAAGACAGCTGGGATCACTATGAAGCTGGTCTAGCCAAATCTCATAGTGAATTCATAGGAGAGGTATCCAAATGGAGTAGTGCATCACCTTTCCTAAAGTCAATGTATCTTATGAGCCCACCTGGCTTCAGGACTAATATTAACAAGCTGTGCCACTCACTCTGACCTCTCTATGACCACTAATTCCTTCCTATTCTCACTATCCACTTTTCCCAACATGTATTTGCCAGATTTTCCCCAAGCCAACAGGATATACAGAAGTGGTAATCAACTCCAGCTGAGGTGCCTCCTGCTTCCTAAAGCCTGTCTTGGCTACACTGGTATTTGTCACAGGGTTTATACACATACCAATGTAGCACAAACCCCATGACGCATACCAACATCTCCAGCAGCTCAGCAGCCATGCCGACTATCCGAGAGCCTACAAAGTACCACATTTTAAAATAAACACAAGTTTGCTTATATTGTATCTTGATCTTTCACCAAGGTCTTGGGCTCTGCCCAGGAGGCAGACAGAAAGACTCAGCTGGGCAGAAAGATGGGCTTGTGGTTAAGGCACTGGTCTGGGAGTTGACACAGCTGTGATTGAACCCTGCTCTCCTGCCATCTTTCTTCATGACCTTGAAAAAGTTGCTAATTCCTCTGGGTCTGAGTTTTCTCATCTTCAAAATGGGATGCAGATCTCTTAGTACACCTTTCCTGTAGGGGCTGGCCAAGAATTTAAGTCAAAATGGGACTTTTAATTTGCATTTCAACCACAGTTCTCCACAAGGCAATGGACCTGTTGGAGCAAGTCCAGAGAGCCATGAAAATGATCAGAGGTCTGGAGCCCCTCTCCTATGAAGGCAGGCTGAGAGAGTTGTGGTTGTTCAGCCTGGAGAAGAGAAGGCTCCAGGGAGACCTTATAGCAGCCTTCCAGTCCCTGAAGGGGGCCTACAAGAAAGCTGGAGAGGGACTTTTTACAATAGCATGTAGTGATGACAAGGAGGCATGGTTTTAAACTGAAACAGGGTAGATGTAGAGTAGATATAGGGAAGAAATTCTTCACTCTGAGGGTGGTGAGTCACTGACACAAGTTGCGGATGCCCCATCCCTGGAAGCATTCAAGGCCAGGTTGGATGGGGCTTTGAGCAACCGGCTCTAGTGGAAGGTGTTCCTGCCCATGGCAGGAAGGTTGGAACTAGATGATCCTTAAGGCCCCTTCCAACCCAAATCATTCTATGATTCTATGGTTTAAGCTGGCATTAACTTGAGCAGATTCTCTTGCCTACACAACACAACTTAGACGATGTTGCAACTAGAGGGGAATCTGCCTTGGAGAACAGGACTAGAATTCCAAGTTATATTAATAAATTATGTGGTACAAAATGCCAGAGAAAATTCAGTAAATGCAATATTTTTACTCTGAAGTGGAAATACTCACCTATGGCTAGAAGAGAAGGTGCAGACCGTGCAGAACTGCTGGCTACATGAAGGGAACCAGACTTTTGAATAAAGCTGTAGCCATCATCCTGGAACACGTAACCTGGAATAAAAACTGCAAGGCATATGAAGTATCCACTTCATTCAGCTTTTGCAAGACTTCAGTCAAATAATTATGCCCTGATTTGGACCATTTAGAGAAATTCCAGAAAAGAGACATGGGAATGGTCTGAAGTTCAGAAATCATGAGCTGCCAAAAAGACCAAGAAACTGGGGTTGCTCAAAGAGAAGAGAAATGGGCTGCTGAAAAAAGGGGAAATAATTAATCCATGGTGGTCAGAACAAATAGAAATATGATTAAGTTACACATATGCAGGAAAACATTGGAAGTAAATAATAGTGAAGCACAGGAATGTTTTTCTTGGACAGAACATCCACCATCAGGAGAATTAAGGACAGGTTAAAAGAAAAATCTGTAAAGAGTGACATAGTTTGATCCTGCTCACAGTCAGAGGATGCCCTAGAAGAACTCCATTCCTCTCAGCTGTACTTTTTATTATTCTTTCATTTCTGTAGAGGTTGGTTACCTACAGAGTCCACATCACGGAAATACTCATAAAGTGAATGTACCCTCAGGTATTTCCTCAGGCCTGGTGCCAGACCCTCAGGTTTTGAGAAAGAGTCTCATTACAAGCCCGTTCAAGATAGGTGTTTTATTGTTACATGACACCTGCCAGCCAGTTATTTCTAAATGTTTGAGAGAACAGAGTTTACCTTTCAAGCACCCTGGGTACGCAAGGTGCATATGTAACATAAGATGACTCAAATCCATTTTATCCACAAGCGTGCCTAGCACCTTTATTTTTTAAGGTCATGTTAAATGTTTTGCCTTAGTGACTTTGTGGTAACGAACACTGCAAAAAATATTTGAGCTTCATTCAGAACTGGCTGATGAATCCATAGGATGAGACACCTTTAACAGAAGTCTTTCAGGAAAATCTAAGTCCTGTAATACAAAGGCTGGACATTTTCTTCATGTTGCCATTAGTGAAAGACTCCAACTCAGAAAACCAAAACTCAAAATAGTTGGATCCAAAGTGCCAAGTCTGAACAGAATGCTTGACATTTTTTATAAGGGTAATCACTTATCTGATCATACAAAAACTCTTGCTAAATTTTAATACCTAATAAGTTAGCCAGGTGTTAACACTGAAGGATAAATACATAAATTACCATATCCCAGTTACTAAATTAGCAATGGAGAGATGCATCTCCACATTTTTGGCCAGGGAGCTTTTTCAAGCACCAAACACAACTGCTGATATTCAGCAAGTGACCCAACATGGACAGATGTCATCAATTGTGCATTGCTAAACTGCAAGTCCACAGTCACAGAATAAAACATTTCAAGGCAAGTATGTTATAGTGGCAGATAAGAGATGGTTGCCTCTGCAAAACTTGATGCAGGTATATTTATGAAGCAATAAATCACTGGTGCCGCACCCCTGTGCCTATGTTAATGTAACTGCAGACAATCATTCTGCAGCCTGTAGTAAAGTAGAGTTGGCAAGCTGCAAATCTTCATACTGCTCACATGGAACTTCTCTCCTCTAGATGCGTCTCTAGATTTTAGACTCCCAAAATAGGAGGAGGAAAAACCATACTTTCATACACCCTACAAGGCCTATCAGCAGCAGTGAAAGCATTTTCTGTATTATTGCTGTTGAATGCACACTGCAGCAGACTCACCTTATCGCATAAGCTGTGCCCCAGCATATTAACAACCAGCAGAGAGAGAAATCACTTACAGCTTGACTTGCACCCAGTTTTCACATCAGTTTAATGACTCTGGGAAGAGCACTGTGTTTATATTGAAACAGGAGAACCAAGAAGGCATTTTGACTACATTATTTATCCTGCTGTGAAGATGCCACAAGGAATTGGGAACAAAACCAACCACAGATAAAGTTACAGCTAAACACCGATGCATCTATACAACTGCTGCTACATTAAGCAAGAGCAGATATTTTTGTAGAGTACCAGCAAGATGATTTCTAGATGTAGGAAAGAAATAGCCCTTCTAGATACCAGTAGAGAATAATATACATCTTGGAAACAAGCAGAAAATCAGAAATACGGTGAAAGAACCACAATTCCCAGAGTAAACTAAGGAATAAGGAGCAACCACCCCTTTTTCAGAGCATCGTAAATAATCACCCCTCTGTCCTGCCGATTTTCTTCCCCATGAAAAAAAACACACAACATTTTAAAGTTGTACTGTGCAAACCAACCTTACAATTACAGATGGGCCTGTGGTGCAGAGAACTGGATAAAGACTTCTGCCCTCAATATTAAAGTTCAGACAAGTTTGAACATTTGGGGATCATCTTTATTCAGGCATTTTTTCATTGCTCCCCTCCCCCCCCATCTCCAGTTCCCTGGAAGGTGAAAAGCATGGCAGCTATTTCTGGTTCTATCCCACAAAATTACGACTTAATTCTCAGAAAAAGACAAAAACTTTCTGGGAAGGCCAGCACAGGGCTGTGTCTACTCAGCTGTAGCTGTAAAATGCCTCTAGCCATTTATATGGGTTATACACAAATATTTACTGGGCTTTCAATCAAAAACAAATATTTACTATTCTAATTGGAGTAGTACTTGGCAAACATGCTAGTCTGCAAATACTGAGCATCTTCCTAAGGAAATACATACTCATCCACCAAAGGTAACGAACATAAAAGCAAAACCACTCTT
>NW_009260131.1:3683913-3712419 GCF_000687185.1 Egretta garzetta
CTCTTTCCACTATTAAAAAGGCATTTCTTTCAGCTTTCCTAAAGTTTTGCCCATCATGTAACAATAAAGTAATCACTGTCAGTTTATCCCATCACAGTCTGTTTACTGTCCTGATATAGATTGTTGAGATCTTGTGACCCTTTTCAGAGACAGCCAAGACGGCTTCCAATCCATACTTGTTCTTGCACCCTGTCACTCCAACTGATCAATCCTTCATCTATAAGACACAGTGAACCTTGCTGCCAGTGAGGGAAATTTTCTTAATTTCTATGCCCAAGGACACCATACGATACCTGAAAGGCAGTCAGATTCTGAAAACCTACTCAGAAGGGTCACCACTGGAAGTACCATGCTATCTCTTGTACTATCATCATTTCACATTATGGAAACAGCTTTAAGTGGGTTGTGACTCAGTCACCCTACGTACATACTCAGACAGCATAATCTGTGCTGTAAGAGAGCAAAAAGACTACCAATATTAGAGAGGTGACTAGATTTCAGTCATATCTTCTCAGAAGTCTTATTCTCCCTCCACCTTTCCCAAAAAGAAGGATGGTCAAATCTAAAAGATTTTATCTGTTTCTAGGCTTTTCTAGTGTATTTTCAACTTGAGGGGATAGAAAGGAGAGCAAGATTAAGGAATGCTCTTCTTCTCCCTTTGAAGGATAACTGTCACAGGTTTCTTTATGGAGCAAAGCAGGGAAAGGAAGATAAAATAGGAAGAGAACCAAGATGTGAATACTGCTAGGATTTTTAAAAAAAAAATTCCCCAAAGTCTAGTAGGACCCTCCCCCAATCCTCACAAACTCATGCTAAAGGACTACAAGCCACAGATATTATTAATTAGTTAAACATCAGTTTCTTTTTTTATGTATGCAGAAGGTAGGATGAATTCCTTAAGAACCAAGATGTCCCCAGTAACATGCATGGGAAAAGACATAGGTTATTAATGATGATTTTAAAAGACAAAAAGACCTAGTAGAAATATATAAAAGCTAAGAATAAAGCTACATCCTTCCATGAAGGATGTTCCACTCAGATCACTATTTAGAACTGTATTTATATGACACCTAACAGAAGTGATCCTAGACCATGATACAGTCTCACAGACACTTTTGCAATATATTTTTAAACCCATATTTTAAGGAGTAGTTTGCTAGAAAAAGCACACCACACACACTCCTAGCAGTTTTTTGGGGACATTTATAAATCACAATTACGAAAGTTATTTAATATAGGAAGACTGGTATTGTAGAAACAGAATTTGAGATTCAATGGTATAATTGGGAAATTGGGTAAGACTTTGCAGAAACGCACTTTTCAAAACAGAAATTCAAATTTCTTCTCTGCAGAGGAAAAACCCCACAACCTCTTTTACAAATACAAGATCTAAATTTCACCCAAGGTCTTAAATATATAAAAACAGTTAAAATGCTTTGCTTACACTTTAGTCCTGAGTGTGTGCTTAGACTAAATAACCTCTATCTGCCTTCAGATAGGAGTTTCAGATGAGCTGTCATTAAAAATATGCTATGCATTAAAGCAAACATTAACATGCTTTCTCAAGTTATTGCAGAAGAGAGCATCTTTAGCATATATATATAATAAGGGATCATTTTTATAATTTCATTTCCATCCCTGAATGTCAAACACTGTAAACAGAATAAGATCTGTTTAGCGCATGCTGAAATGTGACTTTGACCGCATGTCATAAATGGATGGAAAGTTTGCTTACCCACTCTTTTCTCTGTGACCGAAGGTGGAGAGCACACAGCAGTAGCTTCCAAGACACCAATGTATTAGAAAGGGAAAACCCCACACATTCTAATAACGCACACACTCCAAAATTTCACTCAAAATAAGCAAGTGCCGTGAACCTTAATTGACCATGGCAGATTTGGAAAGCCGGATAGCATAGTACAAGAGTCAGACTGAACTAAAAAAGTTAAAGCAGATATTTTTATTCTAGCTAATGTTTCAATACAGAGAAAAAACTTAAGAGCTGCTCCATTTATAACATCTAATTACAAGTTTTGTTTATGGACAACTCAACTATTGATTTCTACTCTGGTATACTTCATATAAGGGTCTTTAAATATTCAATAAATAAGAAGAATGTTTAATTTAAAAATCTGCATAAGCAATGGTGCACAAAAAGGAAGGTTATAAAGAATTAACTGCCTATACATCTTCATAGTCATGCAATAGGTGAAAAAGTAAATAGAGAGTGTTCAGTAACATTAGTTACATTTTCAGAGGGCTCCCTGATCATCTTAGTCCTTATATTTTGGGACACAGTGAGATTTTCATGCTTTGAAAGCCTCCATTAAGTCCTTTAGAAGAGTGACCTGGGTGCCTGAAGTATGTCTGAGACAACCCGGAATTAAGGGACGCATCAGCCTAATCAGTGTATTTTGCAGTGACTACACCCACAACACCCTATCCATCACCAGTAATAGAATTTTGCATTAGAGGTTTGAGGTTAGACAACCACAGATTTCATCCTTCCTTCATCTCACAATAGACATCTAAAGAAACCTGAACATACAGAAGGGGAGGGAGTTGCTCACTTTGAATCATTTGTTACCATAAACCTGATGACTTGGATTCCAGTTTGGGACAAGTGTGTCATGAGTCCTGTTGGAAAAAAGGTCTGTTTCAAATAATAGAGACAGTGTCACACCCATCTGGATAGTCCTTCTGGTTTTGTCTTCATTTTGGGTTTGGTTTGGCTGTCTTGGAGCTTGTTATTTCACTTTTTCAAAAACACTGCCAAATGTGGACAGTGGGTGTGTTTTTTTGACATCTTGTGGCCCACATAATATGGCCATTTTTCTGATTGTCAGGGCAATATGATTAAGACCTTAAAAATCAAGGGAGGCTTTAGCCAGCAACATGCGTTGAACAGCAGCAGTATTTGTTGAACAGCAGCAACTAAGCCTCATTTCAACAGTCAAGTATGACCACCTCCATCACTCTTAATCAGTGCAATCTCCCTTAATCCCCAGCTGTATCATTTATCTGGGTCCTCCTTTACCAACCATTATTAGGCATAGCTCCAACCAGCTATTACTTTACAGAGAAGTAACAGCAACCAAAATGAATTAAATCAAAGGTCCTTCTAGTCCAGTACCCTGTTTCTAGACATGTCCAGGAAACAGCTGTTTAGGAACAGAAACAAAGCAAGTGCATTATCCTTCCTGTGGTATAGCCTCCCAGCAATCAGCAGTTTAAGGAAATATTTCCCGATTTCCAGAAGCAGGCTGTTCCCACAAGATTATGTACATCCAAGACTTGGTGTTCTCTCCTAGCCAACTGGCAGAGGTTGAATCTTCAATCTGTCAACCCTCAAACACTGCAGAATAGGCCAAATTCTCTGCCAATAAAAATCAGTGACATTTTACCAGCTTGAAAGTGGTTAACATTAAATAAGTACTTTGGACTCATATCTTAAAATGAAAGCATCCTAGGGCCCAGTTCTCATGTACACAGAGGATCTTCTAAATCACAGTAGCAATAAGATTAGAAGCCATCATTAATTTTATTTGGCTGTCCCAGAGGACCCTTATCCCAAGTTAGAAAGAGGTCCCATTATGAATTTAAAAGCAAATAGATAACCCCCAACATTAATCTCCCTTTAAGCACCTCACATTAGACATAGTACTAAGAAAAACAAGTTTCAGATGTGAATATATAAAAGAAATTAAAGCATTGTAAGTAACTATCCACATAGCTAAAGTGATTTACAGCAGCCACGAATTCAGCCAAGCACTGATATGAAGAGTAGCACACGCAGTAAAATGATATTATGTGGTATAATATGTATTAATCTTTTCAAGGATTTGTTTTACTGTAGAGGACTTCAATGAATCAGAAAATCCCTGCCAAAACAGTGTAACATATATCACACATCACACAGAGGAACAGGTACCAAGGTATGGGATAATCTTATTAAAATCACAGAATAATTTAAGTAGGAAGGGACCCCTGGAAGTCATCTACTCCAACCTCCAGTTCAGAGCAGGTGTAATTAGTCCAGGTTGCTCAGGGACTTGTCTAGTTGAGTCTTGAACATTCCAAGGACAGAAATTCCACAAAATTTAGGTCATGAGGTTAGAAAAATCATTCCATTTAAGCTGCAAGTGTCAAACATTATTCCTCCATTACAGCGTGCACATTACATTTACTACGCCCCACCATTTCTGTTTCTTATTGCTGTTCTGCTGAGACTCAGAAAAAATATTTTATGAAGGAATTGCTTGCAGAGGCCTCCCTCAGCTTCTGGAGCCGATAGGAATGGAGGAAAGGATAGGTTCCTACCATACCATTCATCACCTGAGCCAAAACATTACTTAGAAAAAGCATAAAACGAGACAGGATGTGTATATACATTTTCAGTGAAGTGTTCAGAACTTCCTAATGGATTGCAGGTCTTGGGATATAGCACCACCACTTTGGGGGGGACACATCAAGAGGCAGGCAACAGCTACACTACAAGACAGCCTGAAATCAGACCCCAATCCATCCTGAGTCTGGCTCATAGATCATCTCCTGTACAGAACTTTTATGCAAGATTAAGACATTTGTACACCACCTTTTCCTCCTACCACCTTCCCCTCTAGGACTGGTTTTACAAGTTCCGCCCTGGGAAGGTCTTTAGTTCTGCTCTCTTAATCTTGGCTGGCTACTTCCAAACAGTGGTTTCCCTGCCTCTCCTTGAGGGGCAGATTTCTCAGACCCCCGCTGAGATGTTGTTACCTGCCCAACCCTGCTCTCTCTTCAAGTAGATTCAGGGGGCTCCAGGCAGAAATGATCTCCTGCTCCAATCAAAGTTTTGCAGGACCCAGTCTTAACAGACCACAATATTATTGTTAATGAAAACAAAACAAAAAATACAAAAAAAAAAAAAATCCACCAAGAAATACTGGCCCCTACAGAATTCCAGACAAGCCAGTAAGTGATACACTCTACATGATAAGCAAGCTTCTGGACCACGCACACATGCCTGCTGATACATAAGGGAACAAACTTCAAAAAGCACTGGGTTTGATGAACAACTTCTACCCCCCTGTCCTGCCCAAACCACAGTCTGTTTCAAACAGCAAGGATTAATTGCATCAGGCATTGCATAGAGCAGGCAAAACTTTACTAGTATTTTCACTTTCCTAGACATTTGAGTGCACAACATAATTACTAACACCCCTTGGACTGTGTTCCTCACCACTCTACATGCCCCATTAGTTGGGAGGGATGGATAAATATCAGTAGCTTCAGACTTTTCTGTGGAATAGCAGTGCATTGGGCATCACTTTGCACATGAGGATGACAAGCCTTGGTTGGTGCTCCAGGAGTTACACGTATCTTAACTTGTCTTGGTAATAAAAGTAAAATTAAATTTTACATCCTAAAACAAAGGATTTCAAGCCATTCTTTCCAGTCAATGAAAAAAGCATGTATCAATATCTGTCTTAATTCCTTAAAGTGCAAAAGAAATGAAGGTCAGACATTAACCACTTGCAATCTCATCTGGACCAATAAATGTCTGCAGATTATGGGGAACCTGCTTAAAAAGCAGGTCTAAGTGATGTCACCCTTTCTCTGAACCTGCAATACCCCAAGATTTCCAACATCCCCCTTGTACTTAAAGCATCACTGCTGTTCTGATAAAAGCTTTAACTTCACAGGCATTACCCTAAAACATACCACCAGTTTAACAAAAGGCTCAAATATCAGAGTGCAGCACAAGACTCAGCCTTATTTTTTTCATCCTCAGCTGCAGAGAATGCACGCAGGTTAGTAGGCTACAGAGAGAGGGCACACACAGTCATGCAAAGCAAGTTGGCAGGCTCACCACAGCTCCGCAGTACCTTGGCACATACCTTCTTGTATGCACGTATATAATATAATGCCACCCAGTGCCCACCATCTCTGCCAAGGGTATTATAGACTGTGGTATCCCAAACAAGCTTCTCAAAGACATTTGCACTTTAAGACCCAACACAGGTCCCACAGGACACGCCATTCTGAAGCACATCCTAATGCTGCATCACTTCCACAAGCTGCCTGTGTCTGAAGCAGATCTCATCTACCAGCCATTCCTAGGCAGGTAACAAGAAGTGAGTTCAAGTCCCAGACCTCCAAAGAGGGATTTTCTTGAGGAAAAAGCAACCTCGGATTTCTCACCTAGCCCAGCTGAGCAGGGTTCAGATTTTGCTAACATAATGCAATACAGAAAAAAAACACCGATTTGGGTATGATTTAGGCAATCTAGTGATTCACAAGAATCAAAGTTGGTTTTAAGATGCTCTTTTTTTGAAATTGAAGGAGTTCCTTTACTTAACAGCTGCAAAGAAGCAAGAACAAACATGACGAACAGTTCAGGGAAAATTAGATAGTGAGGAGCAAAGCGTTTCCAATTGCAAGGGACTGGCCTGAAGTAGCCTGTTTTAGCACCTAATTGAAGGAGTACCTTCCTTTCCTTGCAATGTGAATTGTTAATATAGCATATGCAGCCAAGATGGAAAAATAACATATTCCCTATTTATTGTATCAAGGGGTTTGGTAGGTTGCATCAGACGTGGGGTGTGCCCTAGGCCTGGGCTGAGCTACCAGCGCAGCTCACCTGGCCTGCTTATATTCTGCAGTGCTATGTCCTGAGGGCCCCCAAGATGCTGACAATGAGGAATTGTTCAAGCTATTCTGCCTCTTTCTAGAAGGTTCGGTTGCACCCTGCTGCATGCACGTGAAAGCTGCCCATCCCTAAAGACAAATGTGTGTACCTGTGCCAGTGCCATTTCCCCTGCCTCCCGATGGCATCTCCTCTGCTAGATGCCGCCTGCTGGTGGCATTTCCCCTGCAGACGATATTAAAGAAACGGAGAATGATCAAAGGTGACAAAAGAAATTAGACTTCCTTTATCTTAAATGACACAGCTCCTCTCTATAGCACTCCGCCCTCTTTCTGGGTGAGAACCGGCTTTCTCCTGCTCACTTTGCTGCTTTTCCCCAAGAAGTAGCTCAAACTGCCTGATCAGTGACTAAAGCAGGACATCAGCAATTATCTGTGGGACTTGTGAAGCCTAGTCCTTTAAGGGGTCATAGCAACACAAATGTTACCCGTGAACACCATCTTCCCAAACCCCAGAAAGGAAAACATTTAAGGTTTTCAGTTTGCACAACCTTCCATCGTCCTAGCAACTTAGTTCCACCTGAAACATCCTATCTTCGTATTTCAGAAACTATGGAACGAGGGAGGACAGGAAATATCCAGCCATTAGGAGTTCATGATCTAATTTTTTTAAGTTCTTTCCTTCAGAACGGAAATAATTTTCATTTCCACTCCTTCTGCCCCCTCTACCACCACATGCCAGACTATTTTACCCCCTCCTTGCACTTTGTATTTGACCTCCTGGTGAAAATCAGGAAACATCACCCAGCTAATTGCGAGCACCTGCATTGTGCAGGTGTGAAGGGAGACGCCTAACACAGTGGGTCAAGGAACTCTATGCTGATTTATAAAACAAAGACCTGTCATGTCCCAAAAAACCAGCTATGTTCATTGTAATTGCAGTGGTGGAGGGACATGTCAAAAATGCTACTCATGGTAGTAAAAGTGGTTGTAACTGCTTCATTTTTGAGAAAGGAGGCAAACTGTAGTTTCAGAACTGTATGGTCTGCATTTTCAGCAAACTTTGTTCTCTCTGTTGAAATCTTCCACTCTTCTGCTTCAGTCTTGACCAAGGTGAGCATACACATATGTGCACTCCAAGTACATGGAGACATGCTGCACTGCCTTTAGCAGTGCTGACCACGCACACAATATGCTGGCCATAGTACATTTTCAGGGCTTTTTTCTGCTTAGTTTTTAAACTGGACTCATATGAGGCTCTCTCTAGCCAGACACCTCATTAAAGCTGACAGATTTACAATCCCCAGCTTACAGTTTCTGGACTGTGGGTGGCCTTGGCCTTGGCCTTGGCCAACTTATGAAATCTTGCATGCCACCATTTTCCAGTTGTAGAATAGGAAGAAGAATCTCTCTTACCTCCCATACATGGTTTTGCTGCTCAGAATAAAACATTAATATTTCAAAGAGGACCAGCCTGTTACGACATGACCCTCCACTGATTGTAACAATGGAACCCCCAAAACAGCTGGGACTTCTAATAAAAATAAATTAGTGTTGCTGTTGTAAAAACAAACAAATAACATTAATAACTGCAAGAGAATTCTGTCAACACAGATGATGGGCAGGGCTATCATAGTATTTTATTTGCTAGGTTTCTAGAACTTTGCTTTTGACCTTTTACCTTCTAGAAACAGCCATGTTACACAAACCTCCCCAAAGAACAGTCTCTGACTTTCCATGCAAACAGCTGAGAACTCTCCAGAGAGCTGCTAGTGAGATATATGCACTGTCTGTCAGCGGTGAAGGAGTCAATTCAAATCCATGATTCAAACAAATGCACTTTAAGAGCTTCTAATGTTTATATTGGCTTTGTGTCCACAATGCTATTTTGAGAATGGTCTGCCTAAGGCATTTTTCTCATTTCCAAACTGAAAGGTACTTTAATGGGGCCATGCATGCAATGGTTTAGTTCCTGTGTTGGGCTCCTTGCCGAGGCTTCCACCTGCTTGTTTAATGGCAGAGCTTTTCAGATGCTCTGCACAGAGAAATATCTGGACTTTAAAGACTTCTGCAGAAAGGCTGCACTGCATGGTATTGTGCGCTGCACCCACCTTCTGTCCTGAGGCTGAGAACAATCAGAGCTGGACAGATCAGGGAACGAGTAAGAAAAAGTTATGTTTAGACAGTAAAATTTCCAAGCATGCAGGAGAGAATGGCTTGCAGATGTAGATGTTTAAATGACATTTACACTCCTATTGTTTCCTTTAACTTGGTGCTCATCTTACTCTGGCTTCTTCTGATGAAAAAAACAACACTGCTGAGAGCTTTGTTCTTCTTGGTGAGAAATAACACACTTCCCCTTCCCTCTCAAATGTACTGAATGCTAGAGAAAAAAGTAGCATTTTGGAATTGTGTGTGTAGGAGGAAGGTCTCCCTTAGATACATGAGCTTCATCTCTTGGGTCATTTTCACCCAGAAGAGATAGCAAAAGACTTCACGTATCCAGTACAGGCATCCAGAGCAGAACTGGCACAACATTTTTATATCACCCACTCCAAGGCTCCAGGTAGAAGGAGAAGAAGGAAGGAAGTCTCAGCATGATGTAATTTTCAGGTCCACCTTTCCTTCGGCAAAGACACATAACTGAACCAAACTTTCAGATGTTTCTTGTGTAATTGAGAGTCCAGCACACAGACTTCTACAGTCTTTCCTTGCTCAGTAATCTTGGGATACTTTAGTCAATCCACAGAATGTGCCTGAGTCTACTCAGGTACATTCACATCTCTGAACATAATGTCCTCTTAAACCAGCCTAGTTATTCTGCAGTCATCAGACCTCTGCACTGAATATGAGCACAAAAGGCTCAGGTGGTTTGGCATACACTTGTGATTTTGGGGGATACAGACTGTAAGTATGATCCTCACTTCATCCAAATGATTCTCTCACTAGCAAAATCAGTGAAATTATGTCAATTTATACTGAAGTATCATTCCTTAGGCTGTGCCACCTTAAAAACCAGTGCTATTAAACAGACTGTCACACCTAATGCCTGAGGCTAAGCCATGAAAAATGGCATCTTACACTTCTGGTAGTCAGCAGAGAAAAAAAGAACAATGAAACTTCCTTTTGAATCGTTGACTGTTTTGTTTTGAGTAGTTCTCTGCATACTGCAGTGTGACAGATTCGTATGTTACATCATCTTGACAGTGGACCAAGCTTTAGGAATCAGCAATACAGGCAGCAATAGCTCACTATTGACACCTAATGCCTAATGCTGTTTTCTTCTATGCGTGCAGAAGGGACGGTAAGGGGAAACATCTACACCAGACACTTTCAGTTTCCTCTGTATTAGTGCTTTCATTCTACACAAGTAACTCATATATGTGACAATTAGCACAACTAAAAAGCAACAGTTGAGCAAAGGTCATTGGGAAATAATAATGCTAACTTTTCTATAAATAATTTGGATATCAAACAGCTACTCAAAGTCCAGTCCATCACTCACCCAAATCAAGGACTACAGAGACTTTTGCAGGCTTTGTCACACACATGCCATTTGTTACATCTCCACAGAAAATTTCTATTTAATTTGCCCAACGGCCTCTTCCCAGGTGGCCAGGATATTTTGGCATCCCATTTGCAACATCTCTATTTTTGATCTTCTGTCTTGGAAATTGGTTTTGTGGTTCAACCACATTTTTTTTTTTTTTTTTTTAAACTTCCTATGATTGACGTATGATCTGAGCTTGGCTGGAGCAAAAGGACATGCTGCATGACACATCAAGAGAAAACCTGCCCAGACATGGAGTTTTATAGTCTTGGTTTGACTGGCAAAGGAGGAGATCGAATCAAAACATTTGATGTGTAGAGAAGCAGCCCTATGAGATTAACATGAAAGCAGAAAGAGAAATCAGATGTCTAACGTAATGGGACCAGTCCTACATACGGTGTACTTTGTAACTCTTTGGGACTTTGCTGAACTGACAATCTGCACACCAACTGCAACTGAGGGAGCTTGTCATTCCAAGGGTCACTTTGGTGCTCCCTTGCCCCAGAAGAAGAACACTATGAGTGGCAGCACACAGTCCTGTTCAGGCTCCAGCTTAAGAGCATGAAATAAGAAGCTGAGCTGTCTCATCCTATGGTGACACATGGGATTGTTTTCTTCTGAGATGGAGGATGAGTGAGTCTGCTGATATTTCTAATAACTCAACTCCTGATGCAGTCTGCTTCTCTTGGTGCCACATTCAAGTAATTGCACATTTATGTCATAGACATTCAGAAGGATTAAGTCACACATTGGTGTACAGCTATGTATTCATGTCATCAGCAAACCAAAATATGACCATGACCTGTAAAGCCATTCCTTTCACAGCTGAGGAGTCTGATCTGGCTCTTTATTACACTAACCCAAAATCAGTAGCACACCACATGGACCTGACTTACACAGTGAAGGATGAATTGTGCCCTCTGAACCCAGCAGACTTAACTGGGACTCTTCAGGATTGCTTTTATTATATAGTTTTGTTCAGATGACTTTGCATATGCACTTGCAAAACAGCAAGTACCTGATACAGTCAGAGAAAGCAATAATTCGCTAGGAATCAAGTAGGATAAATCATTCTTGTGAAGAATTTACATAGGTATGTAAGTAACAAGCATCCAGAGCTAAAGATCAAACTGGATTCAATGCAGATCAATAATTCTGAACACATGTGAGCTGCTAAAAGTACAACACACAACAACTGTGTAACTCAACAGAAAACCAGCTACACTTGGATTCATTTTACAAATACCAAATGTTATTTTTTAACAAAGCCTTCTTCCCATTCTTTAAAAAAAAAAAAAAAAACAAACCCTAAACTGTAATTCAGTACAGGATTGTATGCAAATGATCAAACTGCAGTCACTAGAAAGACTTCTGTACATATTGGATTAGATTCTACTGGAGTAGCTTGAAGCAAATGTTTATATATACTTCCATTAAGTTTATTTTCTTATGGTGAATGAAAATAGTAACTTCTTGGAGCACGGGATGGAGAAAATCAGCCTGCCACAGAAACCACAACTGAGAAGAATTTGATAACAGTGCAGAATAAGGAGTACCACAATATTTAAGTTTCACTAAAGACTTACCTTCCTTCAGGAATTGCTCATACCTTAAATACTTAAAACTGGTTACCCACAGGTTGCCTTCATTTGAGCGTTCTGAAATACTGATTTCAACAGAAGTATTCCAATGTTTTATCAGTGTATTGGGCAACCAGGTCTGAGCTATTTTAAACAGAAGTCAAAGCAATTTCATTTCCAATGCCTCGAGACATAACAGAGCAGCCAATTATTTCCTTCTCCCCATTCAAGGACACATAAAATTAGCAATATCACCCAATCACATTTCAAAGCTACATAACCACTTTCTTAAATAGATTAAATACTGAGCCAAGACTGCAAACATACTAGAAAAAAGGAAGCTCAAGAAAAGGAGGCATGTTATCTCCAGCACCTTGCCCAGTACCCGTAATTTCATCATCTCCATACAGAAACCAGGCAGATGTCATGTGATGTTGAGTAATGGGGAGTAAAGGGTAAGCTCTGCAAGGTTTCCGGGCTTGATAAAGCATAGCTCAGCATGTAGAGGTTTTAGTGTTCTTTCCTAAACCCATAAAAATCTTTTCACCCTTCCCTTTCAAGCACATTACCGCATCCTTTCTCAGTTCTTCACATCAATCTGTCCCTGACACAAGTAACCCAGAAAGGAAACCGGTCAATCACTTGACCAGACCCTGCTGTTTTCTTCCACTGCAGATTTTCTAGAGCTCTGTGATTGCTCACTGTGAGGGAGGTAAAGAAACTTCCCTATCTTGGCATATATGAAGAGAGAGACATTAGCAGGAGCATGCAGCAGTTGGGGTGCTTTAGATTGGTCAGAGACCCATGTCGGCTGGATGGGAGGAACTTCCAGTCCAGAGTGAAGATTTGAGAAATGATAAAATGTCATTGAAACCAGTTTATTTTAAATAAATACAATTTTTTTTACCTAAGATTGTAAAATACTTGGTGGAAATGCCTCAGTTTCTGTTACCTCTATAATAACTCTGAGTCCTGCTCTTATAGATCCTCTTGAGGAACGGAATGTAAAAGGCTTATGTGTTCAGTCCCTCCCAAACTTTGCTTTTTCACATGGGTCTTACTGAGAGGATGCATAGTGCCCAGGGAAAGGAGTCCCAAACACGGACCTGTAAGTGTGACTACAATCCAAATAATAACAAATTAAAAAACAACCCAATGAATTATATTTTTTCCATTGAAAAATAAGCAGTAATTGCATTCTTATTATTCTGCAGGAAAGAGCAAATTGCCACAGAATTCTCATCGGGGAAAAAAAAGTCACACCCAAATACTTTTTTGGGATGTCAACATCCATCTCAGTGACTAAATGAAAACCTTCTATGGCTGAAGGTGAGTAGTTCTGGGTGTCTTACAGCATCTGCATCCCTAAAACCTGTGCTTTTTTGACAGATTTCATCACTCATAAAACAGTACAGTATCAGCGGATCCCACAGTGTATGCAGATACCATCCAGGTCCTGGGGGAGAAAATAAAACAAGAGAGACTTGGAACTGTGGGTCCCATGAGACAACACCACAAAACAGATGCAGAGATTTATTACTATTTTCACTAAATCCCATTTTCTGCTGGGGAAATACTCAGTCTGAATTGTCTTTTTTGGCCTCATTTATTGTTCAAGTACAAAGCTACAGGATGAATTGCGTTAATTTGTTTTTTAACATCAGAAGCAAAAGTCAAGGCGCTCTCAGTCTAGTTTCATTTCATGTGCTTAAGAAAATGTTTTGTATTGGAAATAATATAGCAAGTCTTAATTTGTGCAGAGCTCATGATAATAAAATTGCACACCAACAACACTTCTGTTCAGAGATAAGGTCAAAGGTGGAAATGACAGGCATTAAAAGATACCTCAACCAAATCAAGACCGTGGCTTGAAAAGCAAAATAATGTTAACAGCGCTGAAACCACAGCTGTCCATGACTTGTTCAAAGTGTGTGGAAGGACAGACTGGTTTCGACTAAACTGCTTCACTCTGTCAAATAGTTATTTCTCATGAAAACTCCTCTGAGATTTTTATCCACAAAATACTTCCATTATACCATCTTCTCATTCCAATTTGGAGCTAAAACAAAGATCAGCTTGTCAGGATTTCTTCAAGATGGAAATTCTGAGGAAAGTTGCTCAGCTCTTTTTGTCAGCTGTCATGAAAGACAAATGACTGTCTAAGCAGAAGTATGCCTGGGCTTCCTCTGCACGTAAGAAACATGAGAATACCATGGGTTCCCTGGACGAGATCAGCCTAAGGATTGTCCCCCTACCAGAGACTGCCACAGAGCACCTCCACGACTTTCCTGGCTTGCATCACGAATAATGTGGCCAGCAGGAGTAGGGAAGTGATCGTGCCCCTGTACTCAGCGCTGGTGAGGCCCCACCTCGAATACTGTTTTCAGTTTTGGACGCCTCACTACAGGAAAGATGTTGCATTGCTGGAGTATGTCCAGAAGAGAGCAACGAAACTGGTGAGGGATCTGGAGCACAAGTTTACGAGGAGTGGCTGAGGGAACTGGGGTTGGTTAGTCTGGAAAAAAGGAGATTGAGGGGGGACTTTATTGCCCTCTACAACTACCTGAAAGGAGGCTGTAGTGAGGTGGGGGTTGGTCTCTTCTCCCAGGTAACAGGTGATAGGATGAGAGGAAATGACCTCAAGTTGCGCCAGGGGAACTTTAGATTGGACATTAGGAAAAATTTCTTCACTGAAAGGGTTGTCAAGCATTGGAACAGGCTGCCCAGGGAAGTGGTTGAGTCCCCATCCCTGGAGGTATTTAAAAGATGGGTAGATGAGGTGCTTAGGGACATGGTTTAGTGGTGGGATGGCAGTGCTGGGTTAACAGTTGGACTTGATGATCTTAAAGGTCTTTTCCAACCTAAACGATTCTATGATTCTGCTGGACAGCTCCAGAGGGACATTGAGGAGAGGCAAAAATGGCAAAGGTGGTAACGGTGGTACGCTCACTACATGCTCACATACAGCCTTCTCCCTGGTAGAGCTAGTTCTGCTGTTGCAAACAAGGACAACACTGGAGAAATTCCTCTGCTTCCATTAGATCTTACAATAGCTGTTCAGTTTCTATAGTGCCAGGCTGAGTTCTGCAAACAGGCTTTAAAAAGTCCAAGTTGCTCCTATACATGCAGGTCACAGCCTTTGTATTTTGTTTATTTATTTTATAGTAAACAATATGCTTTTTCAGTTATTTGCCAACAGTGGCAGAAGCTGCTTAGCTGTACTCTCCTGCCCTGAACATCAGGAGTAGCCATCACATATTTTTCACAGATTTCCTCCCTGAATCACCTGTAACACCCTGTGTAAAGGCTTCCTTTGTTAAAAAATGACCATACCAACGGGCAGCACAGGTAAGGTTTGGTCAGTTCATACTGCACATCCTTAGAAGAAATAATCAGATGCTTTTTCATTGGGACTCCAAGTGAAGCAGAACTCAGCGAACAAGAACCATTCACAGACAGAATCTATACACAGCAGACTCCGCATTTGTCAAGGCCACCTCCACCTCGTCTTGTGCGTGACATACATACACACTGACAATTTTGCAATTCCTCTGTGTAAAAAACAAAACAGCAAAAAGATACCAAAATCACTTTGAACCTTGGCCATGGTTCAGCTCCAGAAACCACTGTGCTCAAATTCACCTTCTCCAGTGAATTAACCTGCCCCCTGATCGGCATCACCTCCAGTTGAGATGAGGACCACATCTACAGGGCATAGGGAAAAGGTCTAGGAAAACACAGACATGGCCAAAACTGGACATGCAGAAGGGGGCTTCCTTACTTAGCTTTCCCTAACTGAAGATATTCTCCAATCTCAGCAAGCTGACTACCTTCTTTTCCTTGTTGGGGGCCTTCCTTAGACCTTTCTCCCCTCTTCCAAAGGATTCTTCTTTCCCTTACTGACAAACCCTTTTCTGAGATTTTTTTTCGGTTATGGAGCAAGCAATGAGATTTATTTGTTCAATGGCACCCTATTAAAAAAAAAACACAAAACAAACAAACAAACCAAAAACCAAAACCTGATTTGAACAGTCCACCTCCTCTCCTTAAGTTCTCCTTCAAGGTACCCCAGACGGGATCTTACCATCTTGTTTCTTAGTGGTGCCTTGAGGAGAAGCTGAGGTTCCACTTGCAAAACAGGATGTAATTATGGGAGGAGCAAAGCATGGCATCGCTCTGTAATACTCTGAATAACAGCAATATGCTGGATAGCATAACTATTCTCCTTAATCCTCCCCTCTACATTTACATCCCAGACATCTCTTTCAAAGGGCAGGGCCTCAACACAGCTGCTGGATCTGTCCTCAGGCCAAGATTTCTGGCAGTCTTCTGGAAGAGCAGGTCTAGATGTATCTGATTTGGACATTCCCAAAATAATGACATCTCATCTTGGCCTCTGTTCCTGCAGATGGCCACCCAAGTGCAAAGACTGCTGTTTCTATATAATTCACAAGAAATCCTGGTATCAACCTGTCGAGATGGGAAGCCAGCTCGGAGTAACGATGGAGTCTCAATATGAGTATGGTCGTTCTCCTTTATTGCGCAGCTAACAAAAGCATATATAGGCAGAAAACAATAACATACACACATGTCACACTGTGGTTGGTAGAATGCCACTACACACACGCCTCCATCGCTACCGTGATTGGGACAGATCACCTGTCCATGCGGAGGGGCTTCTCCTTCTCTTCCGGTCATAGTTCCGCCCACATCCGCTTAAGAGCAGGGGCTGTCGAACGGGACTAAGGTGTGCCCATTCTCACTCAGCCACTCCTCCACATCAACCTACCCTGTGATCATCACCAAGAAACAGGAATCCAGGCCATTCCAGCACCCATCCTGGAAACTGAGTTGCTATTAGTGACTGACCCAACTTCAGAAACAACTTTTAGTCTCTGGTATAAGTCCCAGGACTATTTTTCAAAGGATTATCTCCTTTACACACCCACTTGCATGCTGAGAACGTAACTTTCCTTCCTATCAAAATCTGGGCTGGGCTCATAGCCTTCCAAATAAATAATTTCCAAGCTCCCATTAATTGTTTATTTTTCATCTCCACTATAAAGATTATGCTCCCCTGGTAATTTGAATCTGAAGGACATGGAAATTTTGTATAGATTTAATTTCATTTTTGCTCAGCAAGTGTCCTGCACATGGTTGGTGAGAAGATGGGTGAGTTTTTCCAAAGTGAAAGTTGTTACATATTCTTTTACTTATTTCAAGTGCGCGTATATGCTGATTAATAACAGGCTTTTTCCCAGGTAGAAGGCTACTGAGTGTTTATCTTTCAATCACAGATGTCCAGGCCATTTCCACGGAACACACATTGTAGCAGGATGATCTGCTGGCATAACTATTAACACTGATTACGTTTCACTATTTTTTCTAGATCTTCCTTGTGACCTAAATAGCTCCAAGCCAAAGATTTCACATGAAAAGTGGCAGATATGCTTCACACAACCCTCTGAAAACATGATCTCATTCCACCGAAGAACAGTATCTCATGCTTCACAAGATACCTCACCCTGACCAGGTTTTGACAGCCTTGTAGCAGATGATGCCAAATCCAAGAAAGGAGAGGATTTGGGAATTTCTTCACTTTTCAGGGAAGCCTTTACCATTCAGTGTTTCATGAGTTTATTTTCCCTCTTACCTGGTGTACAAATACAGCTGATGGCACCAAGACAGGCATCCCGTGTTCTGCGCTATGGGCCCTCTTGAATAAGACAGAAGTTCAGGTCTACATCTAGGAAGATGCTAGGGCTGGTGAGAAGTTCACAGCTGTTTTGAGCTCTGCCATTTTACTAGGTTTCCCATGCAGACAGTGTTCAGGGGTGGAGGGGGGCAGGGACAGGAGGTTGTAGGGTATATTTTTTTGCCCAAGTGAAACACAGATGCTTGCTTTCTCCCTGGGAATTGCCCCATTTAGCTTTAGCCAGTATCTGGATGTATATCCAGCTTGTCATTCTCCAAAATCTCTTGAATGGTGTGACACGACTACCTCTCCCCTCCAGGCAATGTACCACATGACAGAGTAAATCCTTGTCTGGGACACAGAGCCACCAGGAAGCTTAATCTATTCAAAGAGTTTTTTAGACATTTCCTGTCTCCTTCCTCAGAAGCTGACATGAGGGTTCTAATAAGGCTGAAGCTCTGGAAGAAGCATGTGACATTATCCTATACAAGAAATATGCTCACAGTTCCATTGCATTCCAAGGCTCCATTGTATTCAGTTGCCATGATTCCACCTTCCATTCCTATGCAGTAAACTAGACATATTATTTCTCATCTCCAGAAAACAAAAGATAATTTGGTAGAACATGAATTCCTTTGCTTTCTCTCTTTGCAGCTCCTTCTCTAATACTGTTACCCTTTTCAGCACTATTTCTGCCAGCACTGTCACTCAGGTTATCCTGTGCTAAGCAGTGACACATTTACTGTGAGTCTCTGGAAAATGTTCACAATCCCTGCAACAACAACTTATTAAACTCATATAAGCATCTGTGAGTGACTGTAATGCTAAATTTCCTTCAGCTCTCCGTCAGTCCCATCTTTTGGCATACTGATATCAATGTACTGATATCAGTACTTACTTATCAGTAGAGCAAATGCTTTGTGAGCAGATCACAGTACTTGCTAGACACGGCTTGCTGTGGCTTTGCCTTTCCCATAAGATGCAGAGGGTTTTCCACTTTAATTATGAAGACTATGATACTCTCCTTTCCTAACCACCTAAATCAATCCCTACCTTCCTCTCTGAGAAGGTAAGCAACTAGCCCCTCTGATCAGGTACTTCACGTTACTATTACTATTACCCTAACCATTACAGTACGCAAAATTGCAAACCTATTTCTAATACCTGAGAGTTTTTCCTATTGGTATTTTTCAGAAGCTACAGATAATGATCCTATTTGCGTTTAGCACCTGCAATCCCTTGCCACCTAGAAGATTTTTCTTCAGCCTCAAGATCACTAAAAGTGTGAGTTTTTTCCTCAAGGAGAAATTCCTAATGCTTTGGGCCACATCCACTTCCCCTTCTGCCAGCAATTGTCTCTGAATTCTTACATTATTAACACCACAAACTAAACTATCCCTCTAGGACATTTCTAAAAGAAAAATATTCAGCTCATCTTTTTTAGCTCCACCACATTCATTGGGGCATGGCCCACTGTCCAGAGCAGCACTCGTTGGAGCAGCTGTTTGCAATAGGTGCCCCCTCTACACCAACACATCAAACCAGATCCTCGGCTCCTGGTGGATTGCTTCCTTAGAGCCTTCCCATTCCTAGACCCAGCTCTGGGCTGCATCTTCTCCTTGCTAGTCCCTACTGGCCTTCCCTTCCCCACTCTACTAAGGGGGAGGCTGGCAGGAGGGGCAGCTGCTCAGCCAGCAAGCCATGCCCCATAGAGGCTGGCACGACTAGGGGCAAAGAAAGTATCTGTAAATGTAAAACCTTCTCACCCCCTCCCAAGCTTCCTGTGACTTTTCTTGAGGTGACCCAGGTGCTGCCACAGCCATTGCATATTTCCCCACGAGCCAGTTATCGTCTCAATTTGGTGCTTCAGTGCTAAATCCCCATCCCATGCCATGAGCAGATTGTTCCACAAGCATGAGCTCTGCAACCCACACCCTGCTATGATGTTTCAGCTTCAACCACAGCCAGAGGTCACAAGCCATTATATACAACCATCTTCCCCAGGGATCTGTCTCTTTCCTGGAATCACTGACAGAGCATCTCTTCAGTTAGGTCACATCAGTTCAGTATGGCCAGCCTGAACAGGAGGGCACAATTTCATGCAGACTAGAGAAAAGATGATGAGATGCTCTAGGGGGTGGTTGGTCCTGCTTATGACCACTTGGCATGGTGTCAGGTTCCATCATCATGTCACAGCTCTGTGGTCAAGGCTTTGCCTGCTCCTGGCTGGGCCCCACACGAGTAGCGGGCAGATAGATTGGCCAGGTCATCACAGTCACTTAGCTAACATCACCATTTACACAGAGAGAACAAAGCATACTCCAGGTAGCCCCCATTGCTAATCCAGTTGTTAACACTTGTGCTAGGCTGCTGGCAGCATCACCACGTATTAGATCAGGGCTGCCGCTTGTTGCACCGTCTGCCAATGTTGCCCACGTTGCTCCTCCTCCTGGCAAACCAGCTGTTGCTATTGGACAGCCATTTATTGTGTCATTTGGTGCTGCTGTTAGTTGTTGACTTGCATAGTTATTACATATTGGCCTGAATGATGATGAGTTCCGTTCTTAATCTCAGCAGTTCAAATGCCAAAATTTGTGAGACTTTTACTCTTTATCACTGAAACTCTGTTGCCCACATTATCTAAATTAGTTGTAAAATAGATTCTCTCCTAGAACATAGAGCTGGAATACAAATCTGCTCAAAACACCATCCAAACCCCGTGAACTGCTGTCTGGCCCCTGAGCAACCTGGTCTAACTCTGAAGTGGACCCCACTTTGAAGCTGACCTCCTCTGAGCAAGAGGTTAGACCAGATGACTTCCCGAAATCCCCCTGCAGTCAACATTGTTCTGTGGTCTAGACAAATAGAGGTTAAGTTGCAACTCTCATCTCTATTTTTGCTTCCAAGCAAATACACCCATTCTAGCATTATCAACAGTCCAAACATAAGCATCAGGTTGGAAAAGACAACATCTTTTTAACCCTGCAGGTCACAGTGCAAGTCCTACAGGGTAGAATCATAGAACTGTCTAGGTTGGAAAGGACCTTTAAGATCATCAAGTCCAAGCAAAGATCATCAAGCCCAACCAATACTTCTACAAGTAGATACAAACTCATCTGCCTGTGCTCCCAGAGCTGTGCCCAAGCAGATATACCCTCTCTCTTAGCAGTTACGCAGAACTGCTTCTCCTGTGGTCAGGATGCAATACAAATAGCATGAACGTCCTGACATACCTTTTCATTCCTACCCCCTTTAGGCATTAGGAGAAAAAAAAAATTCTCCTCTTTTGCCTCAATCTTCCCATCTGTAAAATAGGAATAATTATGGTGGCAAGATAAAACTTTTTGCTATCTATTGATACATAAGACTTCCATTTCTCTATTTACTACTATCTAGAGCTGAATGAATGTGAAGGTTCTCCACAATTTTCATCTTTAGACTGCTTTAGAATCCATGATATTTCAGTGTTGACCTATTAACTTTTTGTTTCAACAGGAGTTTGCATCTCAAATAGTCATTAGCTCTGGAAAACAAAATTTTTCATTTAAATAATGCCAAAAGTGTAACTTCTTGCTGGTTTTGCTCAAAACCGAGCCTGAAAATTAGAAACTGATTGAAATCAACTTTTATCCTGGAAGTTGTTCTGGCTTGGAAAAAAAAAATCAGCATTTCCAAAGTATATTTTCCTCAGAAATTCCTGCCTTGTCCCCTTCTTAATTGATTAGGGTTTTTTCCAGCTAATTTTTTATTAGTACAGAGGTTCTCAGGATAAGGAAAACAAGACGTGATCTCTCTCTCCTTTATGTCACCCTAGAGCCCACTAGGCTAGTGTAATGCCATTAGAAGTCTATCTGCCTGAAAACTTACCGGATTCACTTTAAGTGGTAACTTCTAAGTTGGTTTTGGCAAAAAATATATTGGGATAGTAAAGGAGTCTGATTGGTAAGTTCTTCAAGGACATTTGAATCTTATGCAATGCACAGGGTAGATGTGAATCAACTCCATTTACAAAACTAGACATACATCACGCTTTATACTGGTGTAGCTGAGTAGAGAAGTTTTTATTGCTACTGTGCCTGAGAATAATAAGCCTTCTTCAAAGCCTGTGGTAAGCCTGTAGAGAATTTCACTCATTCTTTTCCTTAATTACATTGCTGCCAGTTGATACTATTTCATCAGAACTTAAATATCAAAGTAAGACCTGTTCTTGTCAATGTAGTAAAAAGCCGTATTTAAAAGTAACAAAGGTTGATATTCTGTGTTCTCACTTCAGCAAAAATCTGAATGACTTCAATGGTATTTTCAATTGAATAAGGAATATAAACTAAAGCCCAGTATTATTTCTGTGATGATTTCTCCACATAAATTTTTGTTTGTTTTAAAACAGTTGTTATATATGTAAGGTATTTGATTGATTAAAACTTACTTCCCAACAGCAAACAGTTTTTAAAATCTTGTTCTTATAACCTCGTTTGCTAGCTGAAGGATAAGATGAAACAAAAAAAATCTCGTGACAGGCCAAGGGGAAAGGCACAAATGGAATGGGAAATAAAAGTCCACTAACACATTAAAGATGTACCAAAGAATGTGATAGAACATATCTGTGGTCACTTGAAGATGCTTTGAGCAGAGATAATTTCCCTGAATTATTATGTGATAACATTCTTGATCACAGTACACAAAGCTCAAAGTTAGGATTCAGAATATTTTTTTCCTGCACAGGCAAAACATTTGCAGGCCTTTTAACAGACATAAGCTTGGTTTTTCAAAGGAGCACAAACAACCAATTCAATTGGAACAGGGGGACCAAGGCTAGAACCAGAAAAAGGATGGAGACAATTAACTTGTATTTGAACTAAATTTCAGCTCAGAATTCATGGTCAGATGACAGCTAATTCTGCAGGTTTGTAACACTCTGTTACCAGCTTCTCTATATGTCTAAATATTTGTTACCAACTGCGAACAGTCACAACAATGTCTTGCAAGACATCTTGCTCACAACTGACAGAGGGACACATACTGAGCTGAATGATTTCTTGTAAAATGCAACCAGAGAGGCTCTAATAGCCACACCTGGAAGAGGAATAACAGTTGGCAGAAGACTAGAAAGACCAAAGTTATTCTCCTCATTTAGAAAAAGCTGATTATTCATATCATCAGATCTGCCTCCTTCGCTAAGATTTATCTGATGTCCAGCATCAGCCAACTACTGGCTTAAAGTTTCTACAATTTTCCTGTGCCCTGATTTCCTTTTCCCACAATGAAGACTTTCTTTCATGTCAACAGATGTGCACAAAAAAAGATGGAAGAGAAAACTTCAACCTGGTTACCTTCAGTCCACTAGTTTGCGCAGCAAACCCACACCCTCAATTAGGTAAAGTACTGACTAACAGCAGCTGTGGGTCTGATTCACACAAAGTCTCCCATTTCCATTATGACTGACTTAAAGGACAGAGTTAGTATCACAGGCATTATCAACAAAGTTGTGCACATCAGAAACACTCAGGGGAAGATTCCTGCTCTAGAGTAGTGATTCTTGTAGTTCTGTGGCCATACTATCACTAATGAAAAGTCACAAGGTCAGATTCCTCCTCTGTTGAAATCAGTGGATTAGTGTGTCTGTCACAAGGGGAAAATGTGACTCAGGATACCCCCAAGAAATATCTACATCTCAATGAGAATGAGCAGCTGCTAGTTTGGCCTTTGCTCTCAATTTTATTGCCAAGCATATAAAAAGAAATGTTCCAATATTTTATTCCTTTTTTCCCACAGCTGCTGACTCCAGTAACTTCCTTCCACTACTACCCCTTTTTGCTAGATAGCCTTTAAAGCTCTACACAGATAATAACCTGATCTATAAAGTGGGAGAATCACTCCCTAGTCACCCAAATATCTTAGGAACAGGGCATCTAATACAGTCAGCCCAGATTTAGTGCATTATGTTTTCATAGGAAGAACTAAGTATAAAATAGACAGTGCATGACAACAGCTGCACTAATGAAATCTTTAACTACAACAGATGTAGGCTATGAAATGTAAAGGCAGGACACACTTGCATCTTGTTTTTTTCTTCTTTTCTCTGTTATCTGTACCCTGCTTTTTATTGTTTAGATGAAATTTCTGAATCATCAGGAGATTTTTGTGGTTGTATAATGGCCGGAGCCCATTTCTACCACCCTTGAATTTCACTGCAGGCATCTGGCATGAACAGCAGAGCTCTGGAAGGAGTCTTCTGGGTTTAAGACCACCAAAGAGAAACAGGCTGTAAAAGAGACACAAGTACAGCTTGAGGAGAGTGAAAAGGAAATATTAGTAGTGGACATTTGTGAACTCTTTTTTGTCTGACTGTAAACCAATATCAAACCTACTTAAGTAATGAAGATTTCCAAGTCCAGCTTCAGTAAAACCAATTTTTCCTTGGTTCCATTTAGGACAGACAGGAACATGGAAAAAAGGCACAAGTAAGGAATAGTCAGTGTATTGTTTAAGTGTCAGCAGTGTTTCTGTGGTCAGCAAGGGTAATTCTCATTAACTCTTTGCAAATTGCACCGAGACTAACATAAAACACCAATAAGGCCAAAGACATGTGGGCTGCTTATCCAGGAGTCCTCATAACCTCCATCATAACCTTACCACCCAAGGCCACAGCTTTACTGCTGAGTCTGTGGACTTGGCCTCCCTGATGTCTCCGCAGCTCATCTGCCTTGACACTAAAGTAATTCAGAGCACAGACTGGACCATGGGGCCTCATTCACCAAGGCCTTTCACCATGTGCAGTAATTTACACTTCTGTGGTTTTTAACTGGTTTCCGAAGGAAATGAGGCTGATGTGAGCATGTTGTGTTTGTGGGCGTGGGTGTGTTCTCCCCCCCACCAGGAACTTCTGAACCCACTGGCTGATTTCAAATTGAATTCAACACAGGAGTAGAGATTGCATGGAAAGTGAGTTGTGATGGATAGAGATAGACAGGTTTCACTGGGGGGGGGGGACTTCCTTGGTGGCAATAAAGACAGACTTAGCTTGAAAGAGGTGAGAAGCAGCACAAAAGAGATTCAGATAGCAACATTTTGGTCTTTAAAGGACTATCTTGATATAGAAACAGTAACTGTTCAAAGGAATAACAGCACATTGCAGACACACAACCCTGCCAGAAGAAAGTACAAATCCAAGTAAGATGGTTAAAAAATGTTTGTGAAACATTTATAAGAGATGGTCAGTTGACAGAGCTTTTCTTCATAAAAGAATAAAGTTCTGTTAAAATGTTCCATGGAAAGAGATTTTTCGGGTAATGTTCCTAGCATGCAGGAAAGCTTTCTAGTCACTTTCAGAAAAAAAAGAGAGGATTTGTTCAAAAATTCAAGTGTTTCAATTTGAAACAGAAGTCATTGCTTCTTGTGAAACCATGTGAAAGAGCCACTGGTTTGGGTGGACTTGTCTTCATTCCAACACAAAATAAAGAGAAATTTCAGACACTTGGAAGTTTTCATGAGATGGAAATGCCATTGCTGAGACAAATAAGAAATAACTCTTGAGAGCGCAGCCACTACAGTACCCCACCACAGCCTCACGAGGAGGAATCCCATGGAAGCAGGCTTCTTCCCAGTCAACTTTACAGAGCAGTGGCTGCCAGGAAAAGAGTGCTTCACACCCAGTGGTTTATGCTGTTCATGTAGGTTCAACCTCCATATTACAGCCTGCTTTATGGCCTCTTTGAGCTCACTTTGTATTGCACCAGTGCATCATTAAAGCTTATTTAACTCCTTCAGGTTTTTATAGATCTCCTGATATCATCAGCAATATGTTCAAAATGCCCATGAAGTTTCTGTTAAAATCAAGACTTCAGAAGTAAATATAGTAAACACCACTAACTTCTGAAAAATCACAGTTGACCAACTTCTTCCAAAAACTCACTGCGATTCGTATTTTACTGAAATACAGTCATGCTCACATGGGTGAGAGAAGGAAGAAATGCACTCTTTTTTTTATGTACCCATTTCAAAATGTAGAAGCAGAATTCCAAATGCCCTGGTATGAAACAGAAACCACCGAAACCTTTATTCAGAAAACATCCTATTTCTTCAGACACAGGCTATGCAAAGGACACCTCACTGAATAGGCCAAACAGTGTTTCCCCATACACGCACACAAAACTGCAACAAAACTGTAGAAGTAGTAACTTTCATTTGAAGTATTTTCTCCTAACAAAAAATTTTCAGAAAAAAAAAACATAAAAAATAAAAATCAATTTACAGAGGCTGCAGTGCTTCACAAAAATGGTAATGTACGCTTATTGGTCAAACTATCATTTTCCTCTAGAATGTTTTAGTCTAGCTGCAGCTATTGGGTCCAGAAAGGGGCTTACAGGTGTGATTTTCAAAGGCAAATAATACCCAGTAAATCAAAATAGTGATTTTCATGGGCTTTTCTGACCCTTGGAAGATTTCACCTGTACTAAAAGGCAGCACTACAAATTCATCTCATAAGAGAAACAGCATGATAAAATAGATAGAGGAATAATTTATCCATGCCCCTCCTCTACAGGAAACCTGAGTGATCCTAGGATTAAAAAAAAATAATTTCAACATCTTAAAAAAGGAGAGTACTCTCAAATAGATTTAAGAAAAAAGTTCTCAAATGAAAACCATGTTGATAATAAGTAGCATGCTGGTGCAAATACTCTGCCTAACTTCTTCTGTGCAATTAAAGACTGTGCTGAAAAGCAAACTTCTGTCTTGCAAAAGACAGATAATTTAGACCAGGCTTCAGCACCAACGTTCCAGAGTCTTTGGCTTCTCCAGTGAGAATGTGAATGAGGAACAGCAACTGCAGAGACAGCTAGGACAGTAGTTTTACTGATGGGTGACTGGCTGTGAAGAAGCATGTTGAGTCCTCCACCTCTCTAAATACAGGCCTTTGACCCAATGGAAGAATGCAAAGATCCCTCTGCACCTGGCTATGAATATGACCTAAATACTTTTTCAAACACTGTTTTTAAAATCTTCCATATTCAAAACCTATATGGCACAGCGCTGGATTTCAGCTCCAGTTCTCTAATCCTAAACATTTTGGCTAGCAAAAGTTCTAGTCCTGTAGCAAAATGTAGTGTCCAGAAAGTATTAAGCATTTCCGTTTTATACATTCTTACAGTTTACTTAAGATTAATGTAAGCATCACTTTTTATAAACATTTACATACCTTGGCTCTGCTAACAAAGTGTATCCTCACTCTTTTTTTTATTGGGTAGCTATAAATTTGTAGAGAGAGAAAAAGCCACAACAACAATGGAGGCAGCATGGCCCAAGCCAAAGCAAATTCATATATGAGGAAACAATGGGAAGCTAGCAAAAACACATGAAAAAAAAAGGAAGTTTATTGGATACACACAAAGAAAAGACCACCCTATGTGTGTGGTATATATTTGTGCTAAGTCTCACATCTTTTCTGTGACATATATTTTTTACAAGGTTCTAAGCTTTTTTTATGAGGTGAATAAAACACACAAGAGCAAAGTCTCCAGCAGTTATAGGGCAGTAGATGATGTCTCTGCTATGCATTTGCTTCTAATACAATTCCCATTCACTTTCCCTAAGCAAATCAAAACCATTGTTGGAAAAAATTCTTTAGAGACCAATGACCCAAATTATCCTTTCCCAAAGGAAAGAAAGAGGCATTAAATATTTGGAAACCTGCCCCCAAACATATATGCACAAAATGCACTATTGAGCAAATGAAGTGCACAGTAGTTCCTGATGAAATCCTGTATGATTCCAAGCTCTAGGTGAGAGACTTCAAAAGGCCTACTGCAGAAACACACTCAAAATCCCATACTGCCTTGCACTCTTCCATACAAGTTTGCTCAGTTTACCTAGGAGGTGCAATATTTTCCCTCATTTGAATTCAGCTGATTGATCCTATGTCTTGTCGGCCATATTAAAATCGTATGTTCCTCCAATATTAGCAAGAGGGCTAGCTCTTGTCTAGTTCTCTTCTCATACCATTTAGCATTTCTAATTTTAATCACCAATTACATTCTCCTGTCCAAGTCCTCTTTTTTTGCTATGCTTTTTTGCTCTTCTCCTCTCCCCTCTTTTTGAGAGCAGCTTTTAGTTATGCACAGTGATTACATTCTTCTAAGGATGTGGTAAGTCCAACAGGCTTTGGTTACTTCTTGTAAGGCCTCGAAACCTGTCAGTGGTGAGGGAAGGATGCTGGCCTCCAATGTGTGGGAGAAATGACTAAAATTAAGCACATGACAAAAATTAGCAAAAGAAAAAAGGCATCTTCAACACATGGAAGGAATTTTGGTGGAACAAATAAGATTTGCTGGACCCTTCTCATATGATTCAACGATTCTGTTGCTATACTGCAAGTTGCAGTAATGGAAAACAGAACAACAGTTAGAGGGTGGGAGGTAAACTGAAAACAAAACAATATGTTACCTTGTAATGCAGAAGAGGTGAGGGTTACATGTTTATGGTGCATTAAAGTGCATCACTCACTTGTTGAGATAAAATAGATCTTAAAATCCTTTCATTCATTTTGTTTTCTTACCTTTAAGGTATTAGCACAATTCTGCATTTTACAAAATAATCTAAGATCTACTCAGAAGAAAGGATTGCTGTCCCTCTTTGTCCAACAATCTCCAGATTTAGAGTCTCAGCAGCAGTTTATCTCTGGAAAATATTTATGCCAGGTTCAGAAGTAGGTTGCTGTAAACTCTGCTGACTCATGGTTATGAAGAAAGCATGTCACCACATTTCCTGATGTGAGGGTCTCGGCTATGAATGCAGCTTTTAATTTTCTACAGCAGGGTTCATTAGCTTTCACCACCCATTTTTACTACACTTGCACCACTTTTCAGCAAACTTGTCTGTAATGTTAACATTTCTCACCACTGTGTTAGGAATCCTTCGATATTTGTGGTTCTTGTTGAAAAGATTTGGCTCTGCCAGTCAAAGACATTAAACTGCAATCAGAGCTTTCACCTTAAAAGCATAGATTTCTAGTCGTGATAGATAAATGAAAAATTCAAAGAATCATTGGTGACTAAAGA
>NW_009260131.1:3712457-3744105 GCF_000687185.1 Egretta garzetta
GGGTTAAAACAACACATAATTAGCTACCTTCAAGTGAAAGAGATGAGAAGGTAAATAAAAACAATTCAGTGGTAAATATTATGGTTTTCTATTTCTTAATATTTAGGCCAGTATTGCTATTTCAAGAGCCTGGGAAGACAACTTTGGAAAAATTCAGTTTAAGAATTCTTATCCTGGTGTGTTTGCCCACAGCTGGGTCCTCACCACGTTACTGTGTTTGGTCCTCGGAAAGCACCTTCTCCACAAGTTCATTATGTTCCACCGATCTAGGCATGTCTCAGTACTGCATTTGTTCTTGGCTTCTCTATTGCATTCCCTAGACACCAAATCTTCAGCAGATACCACTCTGTCAGGAAAAAAGTGGCAATGAAAGCAGAAAAGCACACAGCTTTGAGTGCCTGAAGCATCTTTCATCTTCACCTTGGAGACATACAGACCAAAGAAAAACAAACAAACAAACAAAGTACATCCTGAACACAGTTTCTTGTCTCTCATTCTTTCCTAATATTTTTTCTCACTTCTTAGCATCCAGACAGTCAACTCAGACATGCTCGAGACATTTGCACGTGGGTTTTGGGGAACGTGCACATTTTCTTGCAGCTCATGGAGTCTTCAGCAAATAATAGTCTCTCATGCTCAGTCTTTGACCTTATGTGGTCCCATGCTAAGAAACTGTCCTGTTCTGCAGAACTGAAGTCGTGTGGTTTTGCTTCAGCAGGTGTTCAATAAGGAAACAGCAGAGCTGGGCACCACTGTGCAGGCTGGCATTTATGGTGCTGAATTTGCATCTCAGTTTCATATAAAATGAAGGTGAAGGAAAAAAAAAAAAAAAGCAGAGATCTTAACCTGACATTTCTAATAACCACTGTGCAAACCATTTAATTGAGGAGGTATGTCTGAAACCATACCTTCTGCCTGAGGTTAGGTACTTAATGTACAGATTCAGTGCAGCTCCTCTATAGGACTAGAGGGTTAGAATTAAGTAATTTCTTGCTGTTATGTATTTAGTTCACAGTATCCTGCAAAGACTCTCTAAGTGTTTTACCAAGACACAGCAGAGCTGGTATTTCTCATTCTTAGCAAAGGGTCTCAAAACCCCTCCTATGTGCTTTCTGATTATATACATTTTGCAGTGTCTAGTTCAGAAAGAATTCAGAATGGAACAGAGGCCCTTGCATCCATTTAAGACTTGAAGAACCTACTGAGCCCACTTAGAGCTGCTCTGACTCCCACTGAAGCCTAATGAAGGCTTTTCCATTGACCTCATAATAAGCTGGATCAGCCCCATAGGAAAGGCCTCAGTGTAGCAAATATAATTTCTTGCCATGATTGTACTTGGTTTGCCAGATAGATTAATTCCAGACATGGTGGGTGAGAGTCAAAGTTTGAATTTCCACCGCACCCACGCAAAATGAACAGTAAGAGGTTTTCTCCTGTTTTCCCTTCCCCTGCCCAGCACCACTGCCACCTGTAAGAGGACAGAACTTGAACTCACACAGACGCAGTTATATAAACTGACATTCCAGTTAATAGTTGCTTTGGAAATTCCCAAGCTATGAGCTGTCCTGCAATCTAGAAACTGTGGTTTTCAGACATGAGCTAAATCACAAACCACTGCACAAGGAGTCATTGCAAACATTCCTTGTGTCATTGTTTCAAAACAAAGCTTGTAATATTTTAATCCCATGACCACAAGAGCTTGTCTGTTAAAGCATATAAAGACTATCTAGTGAGTTAGGAAAGCGCTCCAGCTTCCACCCCACTTCCACTCATTGATGAGTCCGTAGTCTATCAGGAATACTGGGAAAAGAGAGCTGCAGTGGGACAGCTATTGGCTTACCTACAGCAGTTATGGTAAATATGCAGATTACGATAAAGACTTCCAGGAAATACTACCTGCCCTTCTCACAGGTGACACCAGGCACAGTATACACTCAAAAAGTGGGATGCATGGGCTCTAGGTCTTTTTCAGTCTCATGTTTAAGTTTGTATTCCTGGTTTAAGCTTGTATTCCCGCTTTACAGCCAGGAGTAGCTCTCCTCCTTTCTGTAGCCATGCCACTGTGTAACAAAGGGTTTCAGGCTCTCTGGGTCTTCAGGACAGTGAGCAAAAGTGTCTGTATAGCCTGGAGATGAGGGTACACAGTCCTTGTCTCTACTTTCTGAACATTTTAATCTGATCTTAAAGCTCCAGAAGTCACAATTGTCCACACCCAGAACTCCATAGCCACCAACTTTGACAGGCAGGTCTGGTTTGATTTCTACCATTTTTTCCTGTATCCCACTTTCTTAGAGAGCTTGATCTTCAGTATTAGAGAAGAGCAGGTTCCAATTAGCTATCATGGGGTAACATCCACTTGAGACAACAGCTGCTACAAGAAGTATCATTTAGCTTCTCAGCAATTGCTTAAAACCTCCCTCCATTCTCCTGTAATTCAGTGAACTCACAGATTTATTTGCAGGCATTCCGTTTCTGGTACTTTCCTTAATAACTGTCTTCCTAAATCATGACATCTGAGAAGCAAAGAACTTATGACACATTGTGCATGGTCATTTGAAATATGAAGACTTAGCATGCATGGGTGAAATTATCACCTATATATTTTGTTGACTGATGATTATTCCTAGCTTGACTGAGGAAAATCCAGAACCCTGCAGAAGTAATACGCCAAGGTAAAAAGGAGAGGGCCAGAATAGAAGAAATTAATCCAAGAACAATTATTTTGTCTGTTCTTTTCTACCTAGAGTGCCTTACAGGGAACTATTCTGAAGTAATAAAGTACAACTAAAATTTTCTCACATTTAATTCCATGGTAGAGCGCAGATGTCTGCAAAAGTAAAAATACCCAAGTATTTCAGCCCACAAAGATTCCAGGAAAGTGACAAGAGTTTCACTGAGTCAGGATAACACAATCTATTAACTTTCTGAAGTTTCAGGACATAGAGAGAATTCCAAATTTTGCTTGATCAGCTGAAACAATTTAGGGAGTAAGTTTCTCCAACTTTATTGCCAGAACTTTAGCAAATAATTTCATGTCAACATTATGTAAAGATATAAATGTATAATAGAAGACATTATGAGCCCTCCTCTATGGCTTTCCTGGTAAGGTAATACGAGCCTTGGAGAACAAGGCATCTTTCAACTTTATACAAATCTGGAGGCTAAAAGAATGCTAAGGATTTAAAATAGATTCAGGAAAAAACCAAGCTGAAACAGAGGCTTTACTTGTTTTCATATTAAAGCTGCTTTTGTCATTTGCCCATTCACAGGTTAGTTCTTCCAGATCAGTTTGCAAAGCTGAATTAATTTTTCTACAGGGCAACACTTCCAGTTTACACCTTAGACATTTTAAATGCTTACATATTGAAATGTGTTCCAAAGGCTTCTTATGGCATTTTGTGATGCCATATTGTGATATTTGTGTCTACCTGCAAAAATTAACATCTGCTCGAAGGGCATGGACAGTCTTATTTCATCCTGTTAACCAGATAGATGAACTCACCATCAGTTAAGCAAAGGACTGAATACTGTACAGTCCAATTGAAGCTACATAAAATGACATCTGTAACAATTTGCATGGAGCAGTGGGAAGAGCCTTATATAAGTACTGCCCCATATAAAAATGCATCACAAATTAAGAAAGTAGATTTTGGCAAGTAACATCTTCCATAAGGAAGTTTTTGCTGACTATGCACACAGTCTTTTTGGGATGGATGTGGTTGACCAGTAAGCCCAGTCCAGTCCCTGACAATTGTCCCTGGTAGGAATCTGCAGCTATTTAATTCTTCTTCTACAAAAATGTCAAAAATGCTTTAAAGTTAGAGACAAGAATAATAAAACCATGTAGGTTTCTACAGAGAAAGTGTGTTTTGGGGGATCCTTTGATATACTTTGTTTATTGTTGCAAGCAGTTGTAAACCACAGTCTATTTTCATTGTTGCTCTGATCCGAGTTGCACATCTGGCTGTCAGTGTTAGTGTCAGCTTGGTGGGAGACTTGTCCAGAGATCTAGACATGATAAATATGTGTATTCTTGCAGCATGGCTTGCAGGTCTGGGATTTCTTTCTTTCACCTTTCAACCTTACACTGAACACTTGTAAGTAAAGCACAGTGGCTCACTAACAACATCCAAGGTTTCCAGCTAAGCCCAAAGCTCCCTAGTGCACACAAAACTTTCAGGAAAATGAGCAACTAACATGCCTGTTTGGTCTTTGTTAACCACTTTGACCAAAACCTTATTTGTTTGCCCACGTCCAATAAAATAGCACATTTTAGTGGTCAATCCTACTGTTGTCTCCCCACAGGTTGTGTGGAAATGTCTGATGCATGAAGGCACTTGGATTGTCTGAAGATTAGCAAGGCTATCATGCCTTATTTAACCATTTGCTGGTAAACATGGAGGTAGCAGAAAGGGGAGATACTAAGAGGTGACCTTTTCCATGGCATCAACAAAGCACTTGCGTCTCTGTTGTACTGCTGGAAACAAAATAAGGGAAAGCCAAAAGTCTAAGCATACCTCATTCCTGCAGGTACCTCACCAGGTAATTAGGCATCTCCTGCA
The DNA here is from genome assembly GCF_000687185.1 of Egretta garzetta. Taxonomy (NCBI): domain Eukaryota; kingdom Metazoa; phylum Chordata; class Aves; order Pelecaniformes; family Ardeidae; genus Egretta; species Egretta garzetta. The sequence goes on from NW_009260131.1 coordinate 3,717,020, forward strand.
ACTACTTATTCGTATCACTGCAATGCTTCCAGGCCTGAGCAGATTGTCCCAGCCTAAAAACTGGGACACACTCAGTTGATTTACATCTCCATTCTCCTACCAGAGAGAGATGTTCAATGAGAGAGAAAAAAATTTGAGGTCCTGTCCCCATGAGCTCAGAGTCCCTCACAAAGGGACAGCGTATCCCCAGGAGGAGACTATACATGAAAGAACTTACTGTCTCAACACGCAAAGGGGCACAGCCCACAGGCAGAAAATAGAGAGCTGAATCACATACATTAAGACTTATATCTAGAAAAGTATTTACATCCTTGACGTCTAGGTTGGAATTTAAATCTGAGGCCCCAGCTGAGAAACTCAAAACTTTGAGAAACTTGTACCGAAGCTTGCAAACATGGACATTACCTCTAACCTTCATATTGCTCAAAATTTCCTGGGTTCTCACAGTGCAGAAGGCCAATGTTCTACTACCCACACCCATCTCTGTGTGCTATGAGTGCAGTGTAACTCATGGAAACTCCTAACACTCTGAAAACAAAGATGCTGAGTTCTAAGGAGAACATTGTTGGTTTTGAAACCTGGGCTATTATATTCATGTTTAATACGTGGATTTGGAAAAGGGAATTAGACCAGAAATGTATTTTTAATGTGCTTCATTTAGTTTTGAAAATCCCTGCAAACCACACAATCTGGGTTGGTTGTTGTAATATAAAGTTTGACCAGATGATAGTGAGCCAGAATACTTCATACATTGCGTATGTACAAGTGAGCTGTAAATAGGCCCTTTCTTTCTTATGAAGAAAGGTTCTTCAAGTGCTTGATACACCACAGCATTTACTTCTGTAAATATTTTTGACTCCTAAACTTTGGGCTCTCTAAGTTAGAACAATTTTCTTATAGTGACCAGTAAAAAATAATGTGAAATGATTTGTTCTATGTTCAGAAATTAAAAAAAAAAAAAAATTCACAAAAAATGACCGAATTGTGAAAAATCCAAATAATGTGTCCTGAAGGAAAACTACAAAAATGACAAAGGACAATGCCAGCACCAATGCCAGGGAGCAGTATGCTCTAGAGATCCCTGCTCACTGCAGGGGGGTTGGATTAGATGACCTCTAGGGGTCCCTTCCAACCCAAACCATTCTATGATTCTATGATAAATACTGTCCTATTGAGAGCAAAGTCAAAAATAGTATTTAGAACCATCAGTGTTTGTAATTCTGATGCTTAATCCACTAGATTAAGCAGAATCCCGATTTCAGAAATTCTAAACCATTTGTGAAATAATGCTTATGCAAATTATCCCCAATATACTGTTCTGATACCAACATACTTTGGGAGATTAGGAAAAACAGGCTTTAGAGAAGTTGCTATACAGAAAGAAAGAATCCACCTATTTGTCCCATGTCTGAATCATTAGAGAGCAAGGTCCCTCAAAACCAGTTGACTTTTCCAATAAAATAGTGTATTTATCTACCTTGGATAAGTGATACCTCATTTAACCTGTGAACAAACAATCATGTATTTCTGGACTCAAGTCCTAGTGAACTCTGGCTAAAAACTCTTAAAATCAGTAGGATTGCAAAGATTGCTTCTGTAGCCATGTAGAAAGTTCAGATCTTAAGAGACTTCATCCTTCTACACTCCCTGAACTCAGTCTATAGTTCAACAATATCTTGCTTAAGGCAAACAGTGTTTCTTTTCTCACCACTTGTAACAGGAAGAAGTTTCTTCCTTTCTCCTGTTGCTTGCAATATCAGTGCTCCGTTGCTTCATGGAGCTTATCTAAAGCACTGACTGGGTACATGTACACTTCAAAATTAAGAATTCAGAGTTCAGCCTCAAGTCCTGTTCCCCAATCACACAAATTATATAAACACCAGCTTTCTTCCAGGCTGTCTCTTGGAGTCAGCTGACTAATCCCTTTGGAAACAAAATCTGGGTTTAAATCTGGCTACAATTCACATCATGGAATGTTCTCAAGAAATACAGTGAATGAGACTGCATCATCTTTGTCTCCATCCTCCCTGTACAGGGCTCCATTTTTCTAGCAAGATTTCTATGGCTGGACAGCACCGCATGTACCAAGACTTGTGCCAATTTCATGGTTTAAGAACCTCATTCTGGTGGGCTGAAGCACAGTATTTAAGATATTTTGAGCTATAAAAAAAACCGACAAGTAACTGCAACGTCTTGGACTATAGAGAGACAATATGAAGGCCAGGACCAAGTGCTGTGTGGCTATACATGGCAAGTCAGCTCTACGTGCACTTAGACCAGAGCAATGTGCACACAGGTCATCTTACAATATTCAGCTTGGACCTTGGGGAATCATTCCATGGGATATATTTATATAGATACAAAGATATCATACAAATCTAATGTATTGTATATATCACATAAACCAAAGTCAGCATCCACTGTCCACTCACTAAGGACCACAGAGGCCTAAACTTAAACCTACACCTGATGATCAACAATTGGCAGGCCAGAAATTTCACTGCCTTTCAATTGGCATCCATTGCCAGGAGAAGCTCATTTTTCCAGTGGAAAAAGGACAAGTTCCTGGACCACACGGTAAGTGATTCACCAGGACCAAAAACTAAGTATTCCACATGCTGATGATTTTGCCACCACTGTTTTGGCAGTCCTTCTACCACCAAGAAAGTACAGGAAATTTAAAACAAGTGCATGATTGGTGCACTTTTCATCATACATCAGCATGAAGAGAGAGTTTCTTCAGGAAAAGTGTTATTTAAAGACGGATGGGACCTTCTGGCCCAAAGTCAGTGCTTAGTTCTTACCACTGCTCTTCAGGATTCTGACAGCTTATGTCAGATATAAGTGATTTAATATGCAAAATACTAGGGGAAATAATCATAGCCAGGTAAATAGAACTCTAGTTGTGAAAGCAAAATGCAATTGGGAAATGTTTTTCCATACAGTCCCACTGCACAGTTCCCTCTATATATAGAGTACTTTTTCTTTCTTTTTATTTCAGAAACTGTGGATGAGTAACATTTTATGCCCTCAGAAAATAATATAAAGTTAGTTCACAAAAGGTAATTGAGTTTTTCTTTTTCAATTTCAATTATTTGCCTGTAAAAAAGCAGAACATACCTCTCCCAAATGACAGTTTTACTGGAAGAGTTTTGGACTGGCAAGCCTTTCCCCCCACCATCCCAAAGATACATGTTGCAGTGAAATGGCTTCTGCCTACCCCAGTAGTAGTATAAAAAAAAAAAAAAAAAAAAAAAAAAAATTTTTTTCTTTACTGCTGGCAAAGGCATGGTGCAGGTCTCCAGTGCTATCAGCAACTCTGACACAGACTTTCCATCTAGGAGTTGCACCTTCTTTTTCACTGATACTGAAAAGATTATTTAAAAAGCATAATACCAAAGGCCCCAAACTGTGTTAAAAGTAATTCTATCCAGAAACATGCATCTTTTCTGCAGGATGAGCAGTCACACACAGGGAAGGCTGGGGAGGGGTACAGCTCCTTAAGCTGTTTTTATGATATAACAAACAAAATTTGAAGGTGCACAAAAAGATTTTTTTAAACACAAAGCAAACAGGCTTAGGATTTGTGTTTTCATAAAAAGTTGCAGAATATGACAGTGTTACAAGATACTTCATTTTCCACCCATGAGTTTTCCCATCTGTGAAATTCAAGGAATAGAAACACTAAACAGTGGCAAGAGGATTTGCCAATCAAAGATGAGCATATGAAAGTGTTTGGTAAAGTATCTTCATTTAATATCATTTAAGTGCAATGCGGTAAATTTAACTGACTTGCAATAGTCAGTTGGTCCTACTGGCTTTCTAATCACCTATCTAAAACCAGATCCGTTGCTGCTGAGGAGCAAATGCTAAGCAGAAATCAAAACTGCCATTTTGGCATCAAAGCCTGGGGACAGCAAGCACCCTAATAAATACAATTTGCCCAAGTATTACATTGCTTTGCAAAAAACTTTGCAAAAATCAGCATGAGATGATGAAAGGGAAATGAAGAGAGGTCCAAATAAATACCATTTCATGAAACACCGGAATTTTTAATTCTCCCTGCAACATCATAGCTACTTCAGTAAAACTTTAGCTAAGAGAACGGCTACATTAAGGAAGTCTCATAAATACAAAGGAACATCATTAGCTTCATCAATTCTTTCAAAATTCTTTTTCCACTTCAGTTTTGCACTACCACCATAAGATGTTGCTTTTGCAATGTAAGGATGAAACAAAATGCCAGCAAAAGCATAATGGAGACATTGCCAAGACTAGCAAAGTTCAATGAATCCTGAAGCTTTTTCTGATCCAATTCCAGCTTATAAATGGTCAAGGCTTTGCAAATTTTATGGGCTATCTGCAGGCCTACGACAATTTACGTCCTCAGAATTATATCAGATATTTAAATGCTATTTTCATAAAATTAAAAAATGCATAAAATTTATGCTTAGCAAAACTTCTCTTCTTATACCCAATTATATCAGCAAAACCAATACACAATAAAAGCAGCTGGTTTTTTACCCTTCCTAATATGTGGTGTCATTTCATCATTCTACAACACGTTTAGGCATTTTCAGTGTTCTCTCTTTTGCCCCTTCCTAATCTCCTTTCAATCTCAGCAGAGGAGCAGTGAATAAGGTCTGTTCAGGGTACAGTAAGAAATGACCTGAACATTTATCCAAACCACAAGCCAAAATGCTTGTGGCTTGACGAAATTTAGTTAACATTTTCTTCCAGGTTTTGGCTCACTTGGAAGTAAAAGTGACAAAAACTCTACAGAGAGAAGTCCATTCTTATAAGATTCCCTTTCTGATTTTACACAGGTGTGAGCTACAGATCATCTGGATATCCCATGCACCCAAGTGTTTGTGTAATAGGGCAAGTAAAAGAGGACACATTTTGTTTCTCTTGCACTCTGAAGTAACCCCAAAGAAGTAAAAATCCTCCGTTCTAAAGCATACATTTACACAGTTGTGTGCATCCCTCAATATATGCCCATATTCAAAATTCTCAAATTCCTCAACAGAGCAGTTAAGTCATGTGTTTAACTCAACAGACAAAATGAAGTTTATATTTTTGTTTTCCAGGCATGCCCCCCATTTCCCTAATGAATATTCTGCTTTGATTACTTGCTTTTGCTTTTAATTCCCATAATTTTGGTTAAAGAAATTCCACTAGATAAGTCCACGGAAGTCTAGTTAAGTTAAACAAGGTTATATTTATTGGCATAAGGGTGCCACCTATTGTCTTGACAATTGTTGTGAGAAAATCTTCAGTAGACTTTTTCTGGAATGCATATGCCTATTCATTCCCACTACATCACTTTCAACCCTTTAGATGATTCAGCTTTGGGAAGATTATGTTTCCTGTATAACATGCACAGTCCATACGTACATATCACTTCTTCCACTATTTCTTAATGATGCAGAGTACAATGATAGTAAGCTCCGACTGTGCCACTACAATTATATTTTCCTATTTGACTCCGAAGTTGGTCTGCTATACCTATTACTAGGATAACAAATAAGATCCCAAAAGTGCCTGTATGCATTGATATCAATGCAAACACATTACATGTATTTATCTATGTATGTAAATATAAATTAGCAGGATTTTTGAGTAGAAACATATGAATTTGACAAAAACATATTTAACATTTCCCAATTTTTGTGATTACTGAAGTTTTAAAAACTATAATCTGGTTCATTATCTAAATTCTATTAGGTAGTTTGGGGAGGCAGGGGGGAGGGCAGGAGTAGCAGGACAAGAGTTCTACTTAAAGCCCTGAAAAAAGCACCACTACCCCACTTCTGGAATTTTAAATTGCTTCACAAAAGTATTCTCCCATTTCTTTGACCAACCTCACGTGCACTCTTTGTAACCATGCAAAGTGTAGTTTTCAGCTATAAAAGTGACAATAGATTTCTTTAGTGCTGACATCACAACAACACAATGTACCAGCTCTGCTTTAGTCCTTTAACTTTGAACCTGAAGACCAGGTTTCTGTGGACTTCCAGTAGCTCAAACCATTAAGCATTACATATGGGAACTGCTATTAACTATGGAGAGAAGCTAAAAAGTGTATAAATGAGTGTACTTTTATGTAAGGAAATGCAAGCTCCAATATTTCATTTTTGTGGATGCTCACCTTTATACAATGGTCTTCAATAATGGGTAACAAATTATCAGGAGACAGACCACCCAGCCACTGCTAAGACAAAAGAAACATCTATTTCTAGGCCTACTATTTTGAGGGCCTTTATGTTGACAAAACACTGGCAGAATAAACACTGTGCTATGTGTCAATAGATCAGTATCTGCCTTTTTTTTTTTTTTACACACCAGCCTTAACTTTAAGCAGATCTGTGGGAACTCAAAAGGCACCAAGGCACCACGAAGCTGGCCCATTGTATAAAAACCTAGCTAGATAAAACAGACTCACTAGATTGCTGCATCTATGATATTCCACAATTTTGACATTCTGCAAAGATATCATGATACAGATGGACATGTCTCAGAGCATTTATTTGGTTTGGTACAGATCCATGCTAGGTTTGAGCTTTCAGCTTAAGGCTTTTGTTTTTTTCCATCCCAAAGAAAACTTACCAAATCTGAAGTGATGCAGGGCTGTCTTTTCTTCAGTGTACAGGTAGAGAGAAACAGACCATCAAAGGTCCAATCAACCTGGAAAATACAAATACCACTGCTGTTAACATCCTAGTTGAAGATCATTTGAGCAGACATGACCCTAAAAGACCACATGTCTGAGTTTGAAATGCCAAGGCTGTGACTAGTACCATCACTTTTTCCTTCCAAACCTGAATCCCAAAGGCCAGCATGACTTTAGTTCTTACATGTTCCAGCCATAGTTACTCTAAACTCAAGGTTTGTTTCAGCCTCATGTCCAGTGTACAAAGAAAAAGAAATTGTGGTATTCCTCACAGCAACACAAAAAAGAAGAAAATGCTATTATAATCTGGCTGCTATTTGTAAAAATACTTGATAATATTTTTAAACCTTTTTTACATTAAAAGGGGAAAAAACGAGAGAGAAAAAAGAAATCCCTAGTTCCAGGTTCATGCTACCTACAGTTAGAAACTTAAAGGACATGCTTAAGTTTGGAGCATCCTATCCCTTTGTAGTCATCAGGAAGACAGACAACGTCTACCACCTGAGATATTCTCTGGAGATACCAGTCTCTGTGACCACAGAATAATTCTTGGGCTACAGGGATCATGGCTCAGCTGGTTCAGTAAGCTTTATAACCATAGATTACCACTCACCATCAGCAGATCTACCCATTGTCTACGCATATACAGTTATAACAGAAACTTAATTAGTTCTACAGTATTAATATTTTCTGCCAGCATGTATTTTGGCAGGAGTTTCTCTCATAATTGCTCTGCAGCTCTTGTGGTAGTGAAGCCTGCAAGAATTACATGTCACATCTGTAGAAGGACTTAAAAAAAATAAACCTTGTATCAGCACTTCTAATACTCAGAGTACTGCGACCCCTATATGCCACACACCATCTCCTGAACCAATATGCCTAAGTCCTGTTTCCCCAAATCCAGCTGAAACTGGTACAGGCTATTAATAAGCCATAACAATTCCTACCTGTGCATATTTTCTTCACATACATGACAGATGAGACACAAAACAAGTCTGGGACAGGATCCACTTCACAGTTTGGGGAATAATGCAAAGGCAATAAAGAAAAGCTCTCTATTTTGTTTTGACTCAGCAGCAGCAAACACACATTTCACCTCAGCTGGTAATACCTTCAGTGAACTTGCTGACTTGCCACTAATCAATAGATGAGATTAAAGGCTTATTCGTTTGTAGCTTCAATGAATGAGTTTAATAAGAACAGCTGTTCCTAGTAACACACCAGAACCTTTAATTTGAGTAACTAATGGGAATCCCAAAGGCAATGCCAAAGCACACATCTTCACTGGAGAAGCCACCTTACTTCTCTGCAGCCACCTCCCCACAAATAAAACAGGAATGTGAATAATCAGATTGAGAACTTTGAGAACTCTGTGCATGCTCTAAGGAATCATAAGTAGATTCTAATTTTTCTTTAAAACCTTGATAGAATAAGTTTGTCTCTGAAATTACATCTTTGGGGGGGTTTCCAGGTAAAAAAAAACAACAGGGGTATAAGATTCTGGACCTTGTCTCTCAGCACTTCACAAGAAGTCTGTACCCGTGTAACTACTTTCAAGTTGTCTTTCACAGTTATTTGCCTGGCTGCAGTGGAATGAGCCAAGTGAATTAAGACTGACTTATTTTGCTATGGGCAGTCCTTTCAGGAAGACTCCCAACTGGTATCCCAGGTGGAGGTAGGGAGAAAAAGGGCCAGTTCAGGTTCCCAGAGCATTCAGTGTCAGTCTCGGCCTTGAAAATTGTATAAAGGGTGTGAAAGCAGATCAGCTGCCTAGGGCTCCGTATAGCTTAAACATCTGCTGAAAACTCAGTAGTGTCCCAGCTTTCTTCTTCACTTTCTGCTCTGACAAATATTTTAAGTTCCCAAATGGGATGAAAGACAAGCTGATGCCCCCCATTTACACCAGTAAACTCCTCTGGGTCACAGCAGCTGCCTCCAGAAGCAGACAGATGAGACCACAGTGTAGAATGATAGGAACAAGGATATTCAACAAAGATATTCACACAGGTCCAGACTCCACAGCTTTGTACAAGGGTCACTATTTTTTTAAAAAAGGATTCTGCATTTAAGTTCTAAAATCAGTAAAGGTATATCAGTAAAACAAATACAATTGGAATAAGGACCTTTGTCCTGGCATAACTGAATCTACCTTGCTGAGTTACGGAGTTTTATCACTGAAACTCTAAGGGTATATGCAGAGAACACCCTACAGCTGGCCTCAGTGGTAAAGCTATATATATAAAGTCCCAACACCACAAGGTGCTTGCTTAGATGGACAGGGAATGCTTTAAAACCTTTACTTTAAGACACTTCACCTCTGCACTACGCCTGGTTACTTCTCTCCCACCACCCAGAACCCACACATCCTTTCAACAAAATTTAATATTCTTGCTGCCGCAGCTTATAATTAGCAAAAACACTGAGGGCAGGAAAAAAAAAAAAAGCAAAACCACAATAAATCTAGCCAGCAGCACTTTGTAAGAGCTCCATATTTATTTAGCATTCCCTTTGTTGGCAGTTAAATGCATATTATCGTCAAGTAGTATCCATATATGTTTTGCTTTATCAGTTCTGCCAGCTCTTTTCCCCTCTCTAAATTCCATTTGCCTCTTCAAGACAGCGGGAAAAAAACATACCAAGAAAGCATACATGGACTCTGACTCTCACACAACATTTCCATCCCTTGAAATTCAACATGCAGTTGTATATGATTGGCTTTCCGTTTGCACTTACTTTCTTGGCAAAGGCAAGCTTGGAGCTGGCCAGTAAAAAAAACTCTCCTTTGCTCTATTTTGCCCACCTACTTGCCTTCAAAAGCCAAAAATCACAATTTGATGTAGAAAGGGAACACTCAGTGGCTCCAAGTAGCCTGCCTTCTCCATTTGTTTGCACTGTATATACTCCTCTTGAGTCTAAGCATGCACACCAATTTCCCCCCTTGTCTAGTCGTTCTGCTCTGCTGACATGGCAGCATGATTGACACCATGCATTGTCCACACCAAAATGAACAAACATGAAATGACACCAGAAAGATGCCTTTATCCAACATTTCTAACTAAAAGAGGGGAGAAGAATGGTCTTGTTCTCGCCCTAATTCCTGACTGAAAATATGACCACAATGTGCCTGAAAATATGACCACAGCTTATCTCTGATATAAATATCGCTTGAGAGCTTAAAGCTGCCTGGCCAAAGACCTTTTACAACTAAAGAACTAGAAAAAGTTGTAAAAACTAAAAATTTAATAATAATCAATGGAACTACACGATATGTAAGTGCGTAAAAACTGTAATAAGAAACAGCTATCTACTGCCAGCGTCTTCATTTCTATATGCAATAGTCTTTGTGCTCCTTCAGATTCAGAAATCTGACACAGGAGAAGGATTGTTCAAGTCCACCTTTGTTGACCTTACCCCGTGTCATGGGAGCTGGCACCTGGCCTACATGTCATGTATGTTTTCAGAGCAGGGCCAAGGGAGCACAAGTGGGAAAGGAGCCAATAGATGCCCCAGTATGGATGGCCATGGGTCAGAATAAACATGTCGACTGGGACTTCTGACACCAGTTGATTCTCCTGCTGACTATCAGCCCAGAGAATCTGTGTACCATCTTAAAATTGTTCATTCTCACAGGGTAAGTTTTCCCTTCACAGACTGGAAGTAAGTTCTAGGAGAAAGGCACAGAGGAAGAGCTACATGCCAGCATCAGTCCTAATTTTAGTAAAGTCTTTGCTGGTACTATTCACTGGATATCCTCCGATGCTACTGAAGACAATAGCACTCCTCCTTTTGCCACATCCAGGTATTCACTTGGGCTCTAAACTCACATAACACCAAGTAAAAACATCCACACTGGGTCTGATTTCTGCTGCCCCCAAAGCTAGTCATAAAAGTGGATCAAATTGGAGGTAGAGGAACCCCACTTGGCAAAATCCCCTCCGTCTCTCATTAGGTATACTACAACCTCTCAAGACATTATAAATTTTCTTCACATAAACAGTGAATAATCTGCTTAGCAGTAATAGCAAGAAATGCAAATACTTCCTTAGCCAAAGGCAGACTAATACTATGCTGGCAAACCCATGCTCCCCACCTTAGTTTGGGAATGGTTAAAACAGTATAAAAGTGTAACACCAGTGGATAAAGCCTGTAGCATGCTGTACAGCCAAGAAGTAATATTTGAATTCATGCGGGGAAACATTTTTGTGTGTTACAGAGACCAAAACTCAACTTTAAAGCCCCATGGGAGAGCTGATCTGGAAACGCTGTATAATTCTGTCTTAGTTGCCTCATGGAGCTGGAGTACAAACAGGTGACGTATTGTGTATTCTGGACTTCTCTTTGGAAAACTGGGCTCTAAACCACAAACATTTGTACACAGTCTCAACCTCTCACCAGGGCCATCATCTGTTTGAAAAAAAAAGTGCAGGAAATTCAGTGTGACAAGAGGATTGCCACACTCATGATTTCTTGCAACTTATTCTGATACTGTGTGGGCTTTCTAAAAAGGAAAAAGAAAAGAAAGACCCAGCTCCTGGAATCTTGAGAATTTCAGTGTTCCTGTTCTTTTAGCTTCTAGTCCACAGAATTAGAGAGAAGAAATGGAAAGATGAACCCTAAGTTATTTTTGCTTAAAAATATTGTATTTTATAATGGCCTTTGCTTTTGAAGCCTTGGCCATAATATTGCAAGGATCGACTTATGATTTAAAAACCAGTAGAAATAGCAAGATTATAGACCGCTCCCCTGTATATTCCATAAGTTACAATCCAAATCACTAGAATTACCATATCCACATATTATTTATTATGCAATATTTTATTTTTTCTGCCTGGAAAGATCTTCCATTTCTTGAAAAAATGTCTTTTTTTTTTTTTTAATAAATACAATGACAAAAATAATTACTTCTAAACACAAACATAATTGTCATGAGGAATTCGCTGTTTGCTAGATTGCTTTATAAACTTAGACCAGCCAATTCAAACTGTCTTGTATACAGTTGCACTAGCAAGCACTGTGGATGTAATTCAAGTCAGAGGAGCACATTCAGTGCTGACAGTTCAGCTTTCATCTAGTTTTGTTTTCTCATGGACATCTGCCCTATGTGAATTGCAAGCCATACACAGTAAGAACACTTGTTTCAAGTAGAGAAGTTATCTACAGATTTTTAACATCCCCTGTGGCTCAACAAAGAGAACAACTCTACTCTGGTAGTCTGGCATGCCCCTGGATTTTGCAGTTTGTATGAAGTATATTGCATCCTTCTCCAGAAAGTACCAAACTAATGACCTTGCCTGTTTGTTCCTGCCAAGTAGTAGTTGGCAAGTGAGGAACACGCTTGTGAGCAATGCCTTTTACTGATGACATTTTTACCCTTAAAGCTACATTTTTTTTTACATTCATTTAATTGACCAAACAAATCAATATGGGAACAAGAACATCAGTTTCAATGTTTCAGCATAACGTCATAGTAAACGGGGACCTGTACATACAGATCCAACCAATATTAGAAACCAAAATATCCAAGCAATATTAGAAACCAAAGCTAAGTCTGGAGATTCTCACATCATTCCTAAACCATTTAAGCAGCTCACAGCATTTAAAAACTAGTCGGCAAACCATTCCCCTTTATGAGTTAATTTTCTGGTGTTGCAATAAGATTATTTTTTAAACTACAGAAAGGGAACCACAGATGCTGTGCAAAGGTAGCTGATGTGAGCCACAGCCTATACGAGCCTGCCTACTGGAGCAGCATTCGCAGCCTGCCGATAGTCTGCTCCGCTTAAACTCTGCCATGCAATGTCCTGACAGGAGCAAAGCTTCAGCTAGCAGGAGCTACAAGCGTCTCTCCAGGTCTTAGGGCGTAGCTAAAGCTTTGTTGAGTGAAGAGCTTCAGATGCTCTAAGACTTGTTCCTTCAGAACACTGCACTAGGGATTACTGACTTCTCCAATAGCTATGAGCAAGAATACCTGCCTACATCCCTTGCTGCTTTCCCAGGTGGATGGTGTGAGCTACAGGTGATCTTGCTGGGTTTCAGTGCTGTTTACCTCCCCTAGGTTGGCCGGATTAAAAATCACCCTGTGTGTATATCATCAAAGTCCCATTTTCACCTGGTCACACCAGCTTTAACAAGCTCTACCACTTACTGAAAGTCTCGCTGTAATTGATTTGGTTTTTTCTCTACAAATCCTGTGGTGGTTGAGAGAGATGGTTATATGAGCACTTTCATTTTCAAATCTCCACCTTGACATTAAAGTATATTCTCAAATTTATAGTGTATTTAGATGGGAGAAAAATCTCATGAGAATTTAGACCTGAACCCTGCAATTGCTTCCACACGTGCTTGTCTTTACTAGCGTACCATTCCCCGGAATGAGTGGATTCCAGCAAGCTGGTGTCAGTGGCAGTGAGCTGAAGCCTGCTTGAAGCTGTTTTCAGGATCAGGGCTTTCTCCTGGAATGCATCATTGTAAATGAGCACAGTTTTCAAATAAGGCATCTGCATTCAGACACTGACACTCACTGCAGACTCTTAAATGCTTCTTTTATGTAACTAAAGGTCAAACTGAACCTCCAAACGTGGAATTTCTGACATCCAATTAAGTAGCCCACATTAAAAATTGGGCCAGTGTTTAATTATGTCTGGAGAATACATGAGTTCAGCTGAGACAATTCACACTCACCTCATGTGTTTCTCAGTGTTTTCGATGGTGGAACTGAATAAATATTCTTTTGCTCCACAGATGCACTGGATCAAGGTTTAGCTTGTTACACATAAAAAATAAATCAGCTCATATTTCCTTGACTTCATTTTTCCAGCTTTGTCATTCTGTCTAGGAGCATACTGCACGGTCAAGCCAGGCATGGCTATGCATGTTAATAACCCTTGGAAAACTATGGATACTTCTGTGCAAAATCCTTTTTATTTTTTCCAAATAAATAGTCAAAGTGCACCTGGTGAAAGATACTTTTCTTTCTCTCTCTCTTTTTTTTTTTTATTAAAGCCTGTGTTTCAAAATCCCTAAGTGGAACTACAACTGTTCTGCTGCTTTTCAAATCAAAAGGACGGTACAGTCTTCACAGGATATGGCTCCCAGCCAGTTGTTTAATGCTTGTAGGTCAATATACAACCAACTCAGCTTCTGCTGCTTAATTGACAAACCACATATCAGGCACAGGAAGGTTAACAACTCTGCTTTCTTTCACCTAAGATCGTCCGATGAGTCCCTGGGCCCTCAGACCCTTTTTATTTTATCGTTCACAAATATCTACTGTGAGCTCCCCCCAGGCACAACAGACTAACTGCATGCCTGAAAAAAAATGAGCCCTGGTAAGCAGTGGGTGTCTGGTCACTCAGGAGCCAGGCTAGCTGTTCATCATGCTCCTCGATTTCAGTCTGCCAAAGAGGTTTAGACCCACTCCTCCCAGTGTAAATTATTTGTGGATGAATGAACCAGGAAGAATTTCCTCCAAAATATTTTTGATTAATGGAGTCACGACACCAAATGTCAATGCATCACCAAACAGTTTTGACACAATCCAGTAACGTACTCCAGCTTGTTTGTAAATTGTCTGTGTTTTAAGGTAAATAACTTTTTGCAAAAACAAACATTACAAGTCTTTGCACAAAAATGTTCCCCAAAACACCAACAAAGAAGTAGCCTTCCTTTTATTGTGTTTTTTCCTGGTATTATTCCCTTCTTGTTTAAGGGGAACAAACTTACTGGTAAGGGAATATTTCTGAAGGGGGGCACCTGAGAAGAGCAGAGAACACAAATATCGACAAGACCCAATGCCTGCTACTACCCAGGAAAGTCACACAATTATTTCACCTCTTCTGTCCCCTCCACATCATGGCAGTCACATATAAGGGAAATACAGACGACACCAGACCTTGATCCAACACTGCAATACCTTAGTATAATGTGATATGCCTCAGACTAGATACACCAGCACTAAAAGGGCATGAGAAGCTACTAATATTATTCCAGTTCATATTCTTGTCCAGATTTCTGGGGATACTGCCTCTACTATATCATAATAGTGATACCTTGTACTTCACTCCAACAAAACTGCAGTGAAATCCAGCAATGTAAGCACAGAGGTTTCAACACTGTCTGTGGCCATAAGACACTGTATAGTGACATAAAACCATCTCTGTGCATGCTGCTTCCATTAACACTGAATGGATAACTGTCATCTGGAAGAGAAAAAGCAAGGGAAGAATCTAACAGCTAGTTCTGAGTACAAGATGCATCCAGTCAACGCTGAGTTATGCCTTGTGTTGCAAAGACTTAATGACTCTAAGTCCCTTGGGGTTGAGCACTGATTATCTGAATGGCTAAACCCTTATATTTATCCATGAGTTTCATGTGCACCTTATTTGAAGGAGACACTGGGTAGTTCCATTAGCAGCACACACAGCTGTTTCCACCTGCTTTTATTAGCCAGGAGAGACATGCTGCTGTTCTTTCAGCTGTTCCTTTCAATGTTTTTAGGGGTTTCTGACCTTTTTTGGTTTTGATGGTGCTGAGCTTGAGGTGTGAGGACTGTGCCCATCCAATAGTCTCAAAGTGATAGAACTACCTTCCTCATCTAGCTCCAATGGAGGGTGTGAATACTTTTGCAGAGGTGCAGAGTTTGGGTCTGTAGTTCGATTAGTCTAAGTGAAATAACCTTCTCCATATTGCCTGTGAAAAGAAGTTCCCTCTTTGGCCTCCTTTCTTGCTACTAGTGTTTGTACTGCTGGAGGAAGAGATCAGAATATCTCTGTATCATCCTTCCACCCACTTGTTTCAGGCAAAACCATCAATTTCTTACCCTCAGAGTTCTTGAAGAACGATGTTTGAGGATATCGCCTTTTAGTGAGGACCTCCTCATGTGCATAGCACAGTGTAGCAGTAAAAAAACCCAGGCAAAATAAAGCAAAAGCAGGTACAACACTGCAAAATCAGTCAAAACCAATAAATACTTGCATTCAAACACTTGCCGATACCTCACAATATGCAGAACACAAGAGACAGACAAGAGAAGCTGGGCTTTGTGTCTAAGCTTTTCCTTTACATCAGGAGACAAACCCTAGCCTGCTTGATGATCTCTCTGCTTCCCCCACAATTTCCATTTTTTCTGTAATACGTAGAATTGTACCTTTAACAGGGTCAACACAGTACAGAGGGCACAGATACAGGAGTTGTAACTTCAGGTCACAATGATTTCTGGCAGGAAGATTACTTCAGCTTTGGAAATACAAAGGTATCTTCAAAGATTTGAGGGCCAATTGCTGTTTCTGCATGTTTGTTTCTTTTCCTTATGTGACATTGAGAAATGCGATTCCTCCTGTAAAGGGGGGAAAATTCCAGTATCCATCATTTTGAAGGATTACAGTCAGTGCCATTAACTTGCGAATGCAGCTCTAGTCTAAATTACATTTTCTCTTAGGGCACTCTGAAAGTGAAACTGAGCATGAGACTTGAAATTAAACTGGATTGGGAACTGAAAGCCTGGGAACCTTTCCTCTTTCCGTAAAGTTGCTGAAGCCATTTTACTTTGCAATGGCACTGTATAATATATTTCCACTGGCCTGGAAGAGGAAGCTCAATTTGTTTGAGTAGCTTGATAAAATGGAATTGTTATGATTTATAAAGCTAAGTAAGAAGTTCTTTTTAGTTTCATGTTCAAAAGCCAGTTTTCACTTCCCTTAGTTTAATTTTTCAGGCCTTCATATGCTTCTGAGCAATTTCATTTGCATAAAGCTATGCTGGTTTTCTTCAGAATTAATCAGGTAGAACTGTCATATCTATTTCTGCACACATGCAGGGCCTAATACTTTTTTCCATCTTTGACATTTTTCACAGAACTGAGATTAAAACCCTAAAGTTTCATTTTTAAAATAAACTGCAGACAAGATTTTCAAAAGTGCCTCTGCATTTCTGCTCCCACTGAAACCAACATTCAAAAATTCAATCTTCCTTTTCTATGATTACAAGCAAAACCATAAAAACATAAGCTGATGCACTGTTATCTTCTCTAGACTGTAGATAGCTTGAAACAATATGTCTGACGGATGTGAACTCCTGTCTTTCATCCTAGAGGAGCAAATCTGAAACCAGAAGATGACAGTCTGTGTCAACACTGTTAACTCTTCTACAGCTAAAGATGTCAGCAGAAACGCTCAGCTGAGCTTAGGCAGTCTACCATTTTTCTCCTCAGCACCATAAACCACCACCCCTAAAATCCTAATACATAGCCAGCATCTGCCTGTACAACTCATTGGAAACACTAGAGTAGTTCATACAATTCATAGCACAATGGGAACTGAAAACACAAAAGGCAGCTGAGAGCAGTAGAGCTCTCCTAATCTCCAGAACACCTTCACAACAGCATCTCCTTCTGCCTTTTTCCTGTTCCAAAGAGAAAGTCCTCCTTGCTGCCACCATGTCCCAGCCTAATGCATGGGCTATGCAAAAGATCCTACAGGAGAAAGTATGCTTTGGAGACAAAAAAACCCTTATTCCCTACCAATACCAAACTCACAAACCAGACACGAAATAAAAATAACTGAAAGACATTTATTTGAAGCTCTTTAGTTTCAAACCAAGTTTACAATTTATGGAAGCATAAGATAGGAGGTTGGCAATAATGGATGCAAAACTGTTGTGCTGGGATGGTGCCGCCTCCACTAAGGACAGCAGAGGTCTAACACATTCTATTAAGCAGTTGAGCAAGAGCTCTTGATGCTTGCCTTCAAAAATTACATAGCTGCTAGTTAGACTACGTAAAGCCACGACATTGTCCTCAGATGTACTCTCCCTAGGATTTCAGAAGTTCACAGGCTATAAATACAATTACATCAGTAGACTTCTTCCTCTGTTTGGAAAGAAAAATTTGTATTGCTAAACTGCCTTGTTCTCAGGTTGCCCAGCTGACTCTTATGCCATTCTTGCTGCCTCTTACTAAGCTGACACAGTGCCACAACGGTAGCATTAGAAAGGTTTCTGCTGTCATACCACAAATAATTTCACAACCCCAGTCTAGGCAGATTTACAAGCAGTTAACAGTCTGATAATTTCAGCGGATCACATATTTGGTAGGATTTTGGAAACATAATCTATTTGTTTTCATTTTAATTTTTTTTTCCTCTTTTTTTTCCCCTATCATTTACTCTCACCAATAAGTCTGTTGAAACATAAAGCAAATCTATTTTATGTACTGTTATAGCTTTTTCAAACCACAGCCAGTAAATATTTGCAGATATTCTGTGGTTTAATTATTGGCTATGGTGTCCTCAAAGTGTGTGCATAATGTTTCTCTATTTGCAGAACACCACCACTAAGGAATGCCTCTGTTTGTTTCTTCTCTTTTGTGTACGTAATACTTGCCATTACCTGGTATATCAGATTAGGAGTGTTATATGAATATACTGATTCTGGCAATGAAGTTTAGAAGTAACTATGTAGATCCTGTTCATTGTGTTTCTATGGTTATTCATAAATATTATGGCCAACCTCAGTCAATATATGCCATTTGCAAATGAAATACATATCTTTTTTCAAATTGCTGAAAGCTGTTTTCTTTCAAAACTCATTCTAGAGTGCTCAGAAAAATTCATTCACTTTTTATTAATGTCATTTAAAGGATGCCCAATGCAAACACAGTTATTCAGTGCCAGTGTTTTCATATTTGGACCAGTACCCCACTTCTATGCATTGTTTACCTCTGCACCAAGTTTGTAGGGGAGGGCAAGTGGAAGGAGTGGAAAGGCTGCTATAAATGAAATTTAAAATAACCAAAAGGTCCTTTGTCAGTTTTGTTACTCCCTGAAAAATTAGTGCACTGCCTGGAAAATTAAAGGAAACCTGATCTGTAACTCCAGTGGAAACCACTTGTCATCTATTGTCCAGATATGAGGAATGTTACTTTTCCTCTTCCACATATGCTGCAAGTTGCAATCCAGCAGAATGCCTTGCAGGGACTGGAAGGTCACTAGAGACCAAATGCAATCATCTAGTCTGGCTTCCTGGATGACACAAGCCATGGAATTTCAAAGCCTATAACTCCTGTTACAGCAACAAGCACCGTCATCAGAAAGACATCCATTCTTGATTTAAAGACTTCCAGTGATGGAGATCCACTATGTTCCTGGATAAATTTTTCCAAACTTTTTAAATAACCTCATTGTTAAAAATGCAGCCTTACTCCTACTTTGAATGAATCCTCCTCCTTCTATTTGTTGGCTCTTTTTGTAGCTTCATCTGTCAGAGTACAGAAAACTGCACAATTACAATCTTTTAATCATTAGAAAATTGTACACTGTGAGGAAGGCACTTCTCTATAAAGTGAAGAGCCTGAACTTCTTTGACCTTTTGATGGAAAGGACTGTTATTTATTTACTCTGCTTTATCTTGCCCTTTAAATAGTCAGTGTATGGAAATAGTCTCTACACAGACAGTGTGTCTCTTCTTCACACAAGGATAGCCTATATCTGGTTTAGTCTTTCCAGCCTTTAATATTATAATTACTATTAATATTATTTCAAGAGTCAAGAACCCCTCCATATGTCTTCACCTCCATCCATCATGCCTTCCAACATAACCGCGGTAGATAAAATACCAATACAGTCGGCATGAAGTTGTCATTCAAAGATAGTGGAACGATATGAGACTTGCAAACATTTGATCCTACTTCCAATGCAGGAATACCACAATCTACTCAATACTCTGTATCCCATCCTGTTTAGAAATTAAAATTGTGAAAGCAAGAAGTGACTGTTCTTTTTCCCAACCTTTTGGACAGGAATGGAGTTGAGCGGTAAAATAAATTTATTGGAAAATCTCCATCTCTTTTTTTCTGTTTGTGAGTAGCTTGAGATATTCTCAGATTTATTTGAAAGGACTTATGAGCTTCTTTGCCATTTCCCTCCCAAAATAACTTACGAGAAGTTTGCTGTTAACATTTCGTTATTTAATTTAGTACACTGCATTGTGTAAGTCGTTTACAAAAATTAGTCATCACTTTTTCTGTCCCATGGTTGGTTACTTGGACTAGATCTGCAAAGGTCAAATTAGGAACTTTACACAGAAATAAGAAATGTTTCAGACTGTGCTTTAGTAGTCACACATAAAACGGTCTTCTTGTGAACATTACAGAATAAGTATCGCAGGAGAAGAGATAAGACATCAGGAGGCACATGTTTTGATGTGGGACTGTAAATTCAGGATGAAGAGAGACAAGCAGTAGAGCTGCATTTGCAGCTACTAAACAAATCCTGCTTCTTCCAGCACCTCCCTGGTTGCTGCATCATATATTGTTAATTACACTGTAAATACTCTCGCTGCTTCATGGGCATTCAAGAAAAATAGAGGCAAAGACATTGTGAACAGGCCTGAATTGAAAGTCAGCCTGATACCACCTGCTCAGGAGTGGAGAAAGGGGTCAGGATGTGGGCAGCCAGCTGGCACTTTTGGGAGTAGCATTTAGACTGACCTTAGCCTTATTTAATAATATTTTGATAACTGGCACCTCTAGGACCAAGGGAACAGAGCCATGAATTACAGCCACTTGCTTCCCCTTCCTAAGAGTTTGTAAATTGAGGATATCACCCCATATTTCTTATGTAAAAGTACCCTTTAAAGCTAGCATTCCTTCTACATTTAGAGCTTATTCTGGAACTCTCTTAACTAGGGCCTGAATACAGTTCAAATCCAGTCCCAATGCTGACATTTGTGCATGTTTCTATCCGGTATTTTCTCAGGCAAAACTCCACTGGCTTTGAGAAGGGTTTTGCTTGAGCAAGAACATCAGGTTTGACCTTTCAATTGCACAGTGACAATTAATAACAGCTCAAAACAGAGATTTTTCTCTTTTTTTTTTTTTAAACACAATACAAAAAATCCAGTCTATTACAGAATGTTTGCTGCCACTGAAGCTCTCATCCCAAAAGCAACAGAAATAAACTAGGTTTTTTTCCAAAGCTGCTTCATCATCCCTTGAAGAACCTCTACAGAGTTCAAGAGTTATTAAATCAGCACCTTTCCAAGTGCCCATGCCTGCATCAAATTGAGCAGCACAGTCAGAAGTCTCTGATTCCTATATATATAAATGTAACCTAAACCAGCTATACATACAAGTACTTCTGTGGCAGAGTGGGAGTGAGAGCCCAGCTCCCGTCCAGTCCTCCATCTGCTAGCAAATGGTTTTTTCCCCTTTCGACCTTAAGACAAGCAAATGAGATGGTCTGGCTTAGAGTTCAGCCTATTTATCTCCCCTGTAAATCTTCTGAATTGCTATCTAAACAACTGTTCTATAAAGCAAACCCTTTGACTGATTGGTCCCATGTGCCATAGGGCCAGGTCAGATAGGTATCTCTTCACTTATTCCATGAATGTGAGAGAAAGACCAGCATAAATTTCATGTGAAATCTACATTTATTTTATTAGACTATTAACTACATGTGACAACAAAACCTGCCACTGAAAGGAGGAAGGTGACTTTATACTGTGGAGGAGACCAGATGAGTAATTGTAAGTTTATGAGCTAGTCCATCATTTCATTCCGTTCATTCATCCATTTACACTTTTTATAATTTTTATTTCTGATGTTTAAGTCAGAACTCCACTTTCCAAAACAGCCTGAAGCTCCCTCATCTTTCCAGGGGCTGGAGAAGAAAGACTGAAGCATGCCCAGATCACCCAGCTTAGCCCAGTGTTTGCCTACAGAGTTGAATCGGAGGCACTTCACCTTCTCTTTCAGACTTGCCTGCTGTTGAGGCCTGGGCAAACTCTTGGCCCCTTGGAAGACAAAAATCCCCACTAATTTCATCAGAACCAAGGTTTCCCTCCTCATACGTCCTAGTTAAGAAAAGGAAACCTAGAAAAGCAGCCATTCTGAGTTGGTTTGTATTTTTTTTAATTTCTACAGACAGGTAAAACAGCATAACTGTTGTCACTTAGAGGCATTAGAAGTCCTCATTTTGGAGCCTGCCTCCTTTACCAAAAACATTGCCAGGCAGACAGGAAGCTGTAGCCTAGGAAAGAACAGTAAATCATGAATTTAGATCAACTACTCCAGTCATCACTTGTGGCTTTGGAGAAAATAGTTGCCTAGGTGCTACTTAGGTCAGTACTAGAGCTGTGCTGCATCATGTTAATTATGGAGTGCAATGCTGTATGGAAGGGCAGATCTCTTCTTACTTTGAGTGTTCTGTTCTGTGTCCATTTCACAAGAAACTATCACGTTTTAACATTTTTATTAGTTCTAACACCGAGCTTGTACAGGTATGACATGCCCCTCCTGGTTTGCCTTGCATATCGATAGGAATTGCCCATTCTCTCACTAGCTTGCTAATATTTCCTTTACAGCATGGAAAAACCTCAGTTGAGAACTGTATCCGTGCTTGGATCTATTTCCTTGAGATGCATGCTACATTACCCAGGAAAGAAAGCTGAACCTGTAGACAAAGTGCTGTCCAACACCTCAAGCACTGCTGGTAAAATACCTCATTCTGCTGTGCTTTTTAATGCTATTTACTTGATCTCTTCATTTTATGGTACCACATTTCGATAGCACCCAAGCACCCTGATACATAAAATTGACTGAAACCAAGAGGCTGAAACACAGTGTCCACAGAAGATGAGTTTCTATTTGCCCTGTCTTTGGGAGTTAAGAGCTCTGCTTTGACATAATTTTTTTCCCCCAAGTGCATTGATTTATGATTTTAAGATCAGTCTATTTCATGGCTTTTTGTTGTAATTTAGTTTGTGGTAGATTGGGTTTTGGCAGGGTCAAGATAGGACAGTGCCAGTATTGTATTAATTTCCCAAGCTTTTCAAGGAGGAAGATTTTTGTAGTGTTTCCCACTGACGGTCAGACCCTTTACTGCCTTTGGAAGACCTTGCATAGTCAGATCCTTTTGCCAAATAATAGCTTTATTTTTCAGTTCTCTCCACATTTCCACAGGAATGAAGCTCTAATTGTCTTTATTAGCTTCAAAATGAGCCACGTGGGCCCTCAACTTAAAACAGAGGTGGTTGTTCCCTGTTTTGATTAACACTGCTTAGAGCACCTACCAATGAATAGACCACCTCTGTGTGCACACTTAACTGTGCCAACACCTAGCACAGAAGAGCTTTAGATATTATATCCTCTAGTTACTTCTGTAATGACATTGTTAGTATTTTTCAAACCTGATAAATTTAATTTGGTAATCTCTATCTCCTGCAATTGTTTTAGACCACACTGCATTACAACAGCTGGCTGACAGGGGAAGAAAAGGGATTTTTAGTGGTAACAAGTGTTATAGCGAGGATAGGCTCACCAGACTGACGGAGTTATAGAAAACACGGAGTGCCTAAAATATTGCTAAATCAAAACCCAGCCTGAAATTTTCTTCTGTACGTTTCATCTTTCCATCCCAGACTATGCTCATCTTTATGCTTGCTGTCATACTATCTCTTAATCTTTTACCAGTTCATTGTAAATCTTGATATCACTGTAACAACAGAACTGAATCACGCTAAGGCATACATCTTGACAGGACTGAAAGCTGCAAAACAGGAAGTCTTTAAGATAAGTCCATAGCTCAGAAAGTATCACACAGAGGCCCTAATAACTACTGAGCTGTAGAATTACCAATTTTGCCAAAAGCAACAGATTTCCTTCTGATCTCAGGGCAACCTTTTCCACACAAATCACATGTGGAGACATTTTATAGGGGTTATGTTATCTATGCCTCTTCTGTTTTCTCCTTGCATAGATTCCTGTATTTTGACACTACTTCTCCTCCCATATAAATGACCTTGTAAATTAAATTTATAGCTTCACCACTGGGGTCAGATCAGTACAGTTTGTTCTAGTTTGGAATATAGAATAGGAAGGAGTGTTCTTAATGGGTTTAGGACAGACATTACTGCTTGGGAATGGAAACAGACTCCACCAATCACTAGAACAACAAACTGGGAATTGGGAATCCTGTGTTTCATCTTGGCTGGCTGTGTGAACAAATCATGAAGTCTTTCTGTGGCTCCAGTTCATCCATCAGGAAAGAGGAAATCTGATCATTCCTGTCTACTTCAGAGGGAACTGATCTGCATTAAGCACTGACATATTGACATAGAAATTACTATAAACACATAAATCTAGGTCTTAGTGGTAAATGGTAAAGGTTAAATCAACTCCCTGTCCAGGAGAATGACTCTGAGCCCAACACTCCTATCATACGCTGAGCATGTTAGTTCTTAATCATGCAGGACTTATTTGATACGCCTTTGGAGCTGTCAGGCACTTAGCTTTATTACCATATGCACAGTATTCTTTATCCATTTCCTACAGTGAACACAATGAATGCTGCGGATACCAGGGTATTGTTCGCCGTCAGAACTGGAAAAACAGTTCTAATAAAAGATCATGGCAACCACTGTACCTGTGTCAGTGTGTAAAGACTTCAGGAAAATGGACAGAACATTTGTCCCACTCTTCCTGAAAAGATGATTTGCCAGGCCTTAAATTTCCATCACTTCACCACTTACAGATGCCTAATTTCATATATTACTATTGGTATATATACTATTCATCACTGGAAACTTATTAAAGAATCAAATGAAGTGTCAGACTGTATAGTCACTATGCAGAGAGAAATGTTGAAATAGACGGAGCAGAAGTCAAGTCACTAACAAATTTGGGTGAAGCGCAGAACTCAATAGACAAAAACTGCACAGGCAGTTTTGTCACTGCTAGTGACAAATCATGATTATGGCAGCTTCACAAAAAGCTGAATATGTTTTTTTCTCTGCATCTTTCCCACCCCAGTTCCCACCCCAGACTATTGCAGCATTTTGGCTGCCATTTTCCACCAAAGGAGGCAAAGTTTAGTAAGCAGGACACAAGACCAGGAGTCAGCACACTTGGGCTTTGCTCTTGGCTAATGCCAGTGACCTGCTGTTTGACCTTTTCCATCACCCCATGGAAACAAATAGCACCTTTGTGTTTCTTTACTTCTGTTCCGATGCTTTGCAAGTCCTATGAGCAGAGCTGTCCCTACATGTGCAGGATGTAATGCATAACAAATCCCCAGTCTTGGTCAGGACCTTGACATCCATCCTCAAATACAAAATAAATCAAATAATTGTTACTAAATGTCAAAAAATGCACTCTCAGAGAAACCAAATGGTTGGCAGAGGATCCTGTACAGAAGTGTCATTCTTTCCATTTCCACTTCCTCTCTCTCATTCAACTTTCAACTTTATATGTTAATCCTACAAATATTCATCCAAAAAAAGTAGGAGTCATTCATTGCTCATCTTTTAGGCCTAATACTGGTACAGTCCTTACTTGGGCAGTCTATCTGCTTTCTAAATTAAGAGTTGCTTTTTTGAAGACCCCATCATGACCAACAGTTAGCAGATCATGCAGTTTACACTGATAAAGGACAAAAAAAAGCCCAGCACCCTATAGCATTTTAAGTGTTATTTTCCTACTTTCCTCTGCTAGGCTTCTTTGGATCTTGTTTTCAGTTCCTGGGAATAAAAAATGAAACACTTAAAACCTGTCTAAACAAAATGGCCAAAATAGTAAGGAAGTGATATCACATGACTCACTGGAAAAATCAAGTTTCGTGAGGCTTACACTAAAAAGCTCAGATCTCTCCCTAGTACATACCCTGCAACATGACAGAACTCCCAGACTGTCTGTGCTGCAGGAAGGTGTTCATCCTGCACTCCAAGCCAGGGTCAGTTTGGTGCACATTTGAAGGAAAAATGAAATCTTTGTTACCATTATGATTTTTTTCATTAAATCTGATAGAAGTCTAGACATGCTATAAATAAGCAGTAGGAAAGCAAAAGGCTGAATATAGGTAAAACAGCCAAAAGCTGTATGACGCACATTGATTATCCATACCCCTCCACAGTTCACCACAGTGAATATAAATGATGCATTTATGTATGTTCATGTTTGCAAAATGTCATTAAATACACACTAAAATGTATTTAGTAATAAATATTTGTGAGTATATATATTATCCTATTTATGTTTGAAAACTCCAAATGAAAATAACTATTAAATTTTTCCAAAACTACCAAGAAAAGTAAAGCTCTTGTTTTCTTGAATGTGTAACAATGATACAATGCAGACCTTAACCACAGAGTGCCAAACTCTGGGTTCTATTGAAAACTACAGCCAGCAGGCATGAGACCTTCTATAGCGCAGAGTGTAGGGTAGCAGCACTAGCACCCTGATCCTTAGGCTCTTCTTTACAGTTCACTCTTGGTTAAAGCCGCACTAGAAACAAATAGGGCTGAAGGCATCTGAAAACATACTGTTCCTCAGCAGTGAGGTCATCTCTTATATTCAGTCAGCTAGTAGGTAAATTGTCTAACAGGAAAATCCAAGTTGAAATATTCAAGCTGCCAAGGATTATGAATTCTTTGTTTTGCTTTGGAAATAAATGCACAGTAGAGACTAGAGCCACAGTGCAAGGAAGACATAACAAAGGCTTTGTTTGTAAGGGGATGGAACCACTGCTCTCTGGTCAGGGATGAGGTTGGATGATGTGTTTTCCATAATAGTCAATTGAACAATCTCAGCACTCAATCCCAGCCAAATAGTAATCTGTTGAATTTATTACATTTGGGTTTTTAAATTAAAATTACCATCTGTAACTCATGTGTGGTAAACAGCACAGAACATGTGACAAGAGAAAAAAAAGCACCTCATGAAACGGTGGGCAAATTCCACTTGGTCTGAGGAGCCCAGAGAACTGTGCCACTGCACATTGAACATTTTCTTGCTGAGCAAAAAGCATAACAGCTTAATAAGGTTATTTGTTAGAAACCCCTCTGTTCACCTCAGTAATGATCTGTGCAGCCCAGGTCTGGAAATGTAGTTGGTTTGACCAAAGTGATACTATCAACTGAACAAAGCCAAATTTCATAGGAAAAATGCCATGGTAGCCAGAAATAATACACATACACAAACAGAAGAAAATCCCAGCTTGGGTTTTGTGTTTTTTTGTTTTGTTTTTAAGATTTCTGCTCTCACAATTGTAAATATTCTCAGGACAACAAAAACTGATTCAATATAGCAGCTACATGGCCAGAGGTGGGTGAAATCCTGGACCAGTAAACACAGGGTATTTGGACTTCTGCAGGCTCACTGTGTCACCCAGCATTCCTGGTCGATAAAGCTGCTGGTGGTGACCCTGTGGTCTAATTCCTATTATTTCAAGCAAGGCTGAGGGCTTAAACCTTTTTTTCTCTTTCATTACAATTCTTATACAAGTGTTCTCTTCAGAAAAGCAGTCTTCTGAAAACAGCAAGTCTATTCATCTCTAGTTGAATAAACCTACAAGGTATGAATACCAGTTGGTTACCCACTTCATGCATTCAGTTTGACTGTTGCCAAACCACGTGTTTGACACTCTTT
>NW_009260131.1:3744378-3796473 GCF_000687185.1 Egretta garzetta
TGCAGAAATGGAAATGGGTCTGGGCTTAGTGGAAACATGTCACACTGTACATGCACGTGGAGGTGCAAATTACCTGTGAAATGATGCTGGGTAAAACTGCCCTAAAAAATGTTCTGAGAACAAGTCTGTTTCTAGCAATGTTTTTTTATTAACCTTCTTTTGTCTAAGTGTCTGCAAATCCTATGGGTGAATATTTGAATTAATTTCCTAATGAGGGTATCATACAACAAGTGATCCTGTCTTACTGATCCCAGAAAGTCATGTGTCTTAGGAGCTACCCAGACAGAGTCTTCTACCCCTCCCATGACATCATTGCTTCCAGTTCATATTTCTTAGTACAAATAAAATCAAATATAGTGGGCCCCCAGACATGCCAGGTGTTGTACTGAGAGACTCCACGCTTACAGTCCCCTGTGTAAAAATGAGGCACTGACTAAAGTCATAAAGTCTCCTCGTACAGTCAAAGGAGATGGGCACATTCAAATGAAAACTCATCCCATCCATGGGATGGGATGGGATGGGAAGGCATGGGAAGGCTCTGTAAGCGCTCAACCTTTGCTCTCTAGGAAGAGAGTCACTTAAGACAAAAAAATTAAGGGGTTTAGGGTTTGAGTGATAACTAGTGCTAGATGAGAAAAATCCCATATTTAAGGCTAACAAAAAAAGATTTCCTATCCTCATTTTGCAAATAAGAACAAATGAAGCTAAAAAAATGATCAGTCACTTGCTCAAGGTCATGTAAAATGTTAGTAGAAAAGCTAGAAGTTAAAACTCAGATTTTTTTTTTTAGTTCAGGCTTTCCTTCCTTATGGTGAAGTAGGCAGGAAAAAGGTTCTCACTGCTTTCCAATAAACAGCAGTGGAAGTACCCAATTGACTTATTTCACACTTTGTGCTTCCTGTCCATTTCTCTGTAAAAAGAACACTGTTCCTGTTGTCTTCCTTCTTCCTGACCTAAGCCAAAGACATAGAAATTTAGGCCACTTTTCCTGTTTCCTTGGTATTTATTCCTGGAGACATTGTTTATGCTGTTAATTTCACAATGGCTTGAGTCTTCAGTCGAGATCAGTGCAACACTTAGAACCAACTTGAAAGAATTCAGTCTAAGGTCTTAGACACAACTGTTTCAATGCAAAAAGACAACAGAAATCTTATCAGAGTTTTCAGGGGAGGGTGTTGTTAAGGTTTTTTCCAAGCCTATAATGTGAACATAATATTTCACACAAGATTTCAGTTTCGTTCACTCCCAACTCACAAATTAGAGATCTGATAGCTCTTTATTCTTTTCAGATCTAGGACTAACAGAAATAGAAATAATTTTTTAAAAATCATGCCGCTTCTATCTGTTCAGCTGAGGCATTAGCACAAAAAGAGCAGGAGCATTAGGACCTTTGCAAAAAAGTCTCTGAACAAGCATTTGGTTCACTATCTGAAGACCATGAGCCAAGTTATTTTTCGTGGTGAATTATTACAAATAAAATAGCACCTAAAACTAACCATTTGGCAAAAAGAGCATCACTATCACAAGAGCTCGTGAAATTACTGAAGTGGTGTTGAAACCATCAGTTACTGGTAACAAAAGCTAAGCAGAAAAGAATACATGTCTCAGGGCTATCAAAACCCTACCTACTTGCTTAGGTGGGCCATCCAAAGACCATTAGAAGTAAGACCTGCATTTCTGCTTCAAGAGGTCAATCCCCAACGTCCCAGGCTTCTATTCCCACACCAAAGTACACACAGATTGGAAGACTCTAGAGGCTTACGACAACAGCCATGAACACTGCAGCAGATTCAGAGGAACCCTGGCAGAAAGAGCATTGCACAAACATCAGAATCACTGCACCCTGCTACATTTGACATTCACACTGGCAGGAAAAGCCCAAGAGTTTAGCTCTGACTCCCCTGTATGATGAAGTGTCCTACATCAACACCAAGCCTGGTTTTGATTCTGCCCTTTAGGACTCAAAAGCCATTTAAAAATAAAGTAAGATCAGTTTGGCCATTTAAATGTCAGTGAGATATTTTTCCTGTTTAAAAAGAAATATTTGTCCAATAATAACAAATCCACACTAAAAAGTCTAAAACCCAAAATTATGAAGATATCTTAAATTGCATTTTTTAAGTAGCATTAAGAGACACATGTATTTATTGTCAAACCCATATAGAAAGTTAAACCACTGAGTAGATTGATGTCATTGTAACCAACACGTACCAAACTGATAGCTAACTTCTGATAGCAGGACCTCTTCTATAAAAAACAGAAGGAATACTATCCTAATTCTTATCCATTTAATCAGTTCTCTAAAATGACTGGTTCATTCAGAATTATTAAAGAGATTTGGATTTGCAAAAGAAGAAAAGTCTCTTTTCCTCTTATAATCGATGCATGAAGAGGAAAGTTTGGTTTCCTCTTAGCTATAAATAAAAGATAGTTATGAAGTTATGAGAGGATGATGCCTAACAATTCTGAAATGTTGAAGAACATGATAACCAGAAGCTGACCTTTTAATTTCTTTAATTTTGTGTTTAACAGGTTAGTTTTACATGCAAAACATCCCCAGATAAATATTTTTTTTCCTATATAATCAGGAACATTAAGATATTTTAAACAGCTTACAAAACATTTTGGTGGTCTTTTTGTGCATTATAGTTTAATTCCAAATTCTAGCTAAATGAAGTCTGAGATGATGAACAAGCAAATAGTTAGTAGGTAGCTAGCAAAATTAAAAATATTGTTTATTCTTTTCTAGCATAATTCAAATGCTAGCAAATTTTGATAGTTAAGATTCCTAATGTTTTGTTACCTGATTTCTTAAATATACACATAGGGATAATAGTACAGCAAAAAAGGTCAGGACCAAGGAAAAGTTTTAGTAGAAATATACCAGTGAACATCAAATTTTCAAAGATTTAAAGTAGATATAAAGCAAGGCTAAAGTGAATTATTCAATAGGTTGTTTATATCAGGACATCATCACTGACCATGTTTAAAAACAGACAGGATATCTTTGCCACCTACTGCTTTTCCAGCAAGCAGCACAGACTTTCAAGTACACAACAGCACTTTCCTGCCTTCTCAACTCTCCAGAGTTAGAGAAGCACATGTAGGTTCCCAAAAGAACCATATGGAGAAAATACAGTTTGAGAGGCTCCTGGGTCTACACGTGTCTTTTTCTCACTCCATCTCTGATAGTGTTTGATCCTGTGTACTTCAGCCAGTTCTTCTTCCCCTCTAATAAACCTAGAGATTCTCCCTTGTCTATCACAATTTCTAACATCTCCCCTGCAGCAATCACTCCCAGTTTCAAGAAACTCTCAGTGGGAGTCAGAGGAAGGTTTTTATAGCCTCTGCCAAGATTTCGTATTATTTTGCATGAAGAATATGTGCCCTACTGCCCATAATGTTCACTACCATCCAGTGGTGTACACTCAACCTTAAAAGACCTAACTAAGAGCAGGGTGCCGCACAGAGTTTGGGGAGGGGACCACGGCAGCTAGGCTGTTATTTGTATTTGGCTGCCAGAAGGCTATGTGGAGCAGAGAGAGTTACAAAGATTGACGCTTGTGTTTTTAAGTTGACATTAACATAATGGAAATGGTGTGTAACTCCCATCTCTCCAGCCATCAAGGGTCTGTCAGCCTTAGTCAGTGTCCCAACGCCCTCTCACTCATCCTCCTTAAAGTAAATGAGTCGTTATGCATCGGACGTTTCTTCCAGAGGCGAGCCCAGCAGGGTCCTCCTTCCCTCTAACTTGCCGTCATCCAAACTTTTGTGTTTTAGTAACTTGAAACACCCTGTAAAATCTATCAGGATTAGTTTCCAGTATAGAAGCACTTGTACTTGATCCAAGCTAATCAAATGTTCTTCAGATATTAAGCCCCAGGGTTTAAGTGAGCACACCCAACACATTAAGCAAAAATGACCTTCTTAGTGTGGCTACTATATCCTCCTTTTTGACCCCTTTTGACACAATTTTGGCTCAGACAGGACAGAGAGTTAAAGCCATTGTGAATGAGCCAAAAATAATACAGTAAGTGTGTCTCTGATGTCACCAGAATATTATATCCTAAGACAAAAAAAGCTTTTTTTAGATAGAGTAGGACATTTTTTACATACTAGTAAAATGGGTTTTTTAATAGATAACATTTTGTTTTCAAACTCATATTTCAGTCTTTCCCAATGGAATTAGTAACCAAATTAAGGGGTTTAGGAACTCATATTATAATCAGACACAAGTCTGAACTTACAAGTCATGTATGACCTGACATTCAAGAGGTTATGGTGAGTAAGAAGGTAGACCACAGAAAACCAAAGAACAGGAAAGTTTCAGTCTAGTGTTGATGGAAAAGCTTTGGATTAGATGGATGCAGTACTGAATAACTTATTTCAAAGCAAAAAGCTCTAACAGAAGTTTCTGGCCCTTTTATAGAGGAAACACAGAAGATGTATGATGTAAGAATTTAGAAGTTCACATGTTAAGCTACAAAGTCTTATTTTAAATTATATACAGCAAGACCTGTGTTTATGCAGCTATACAGAGTGACTTCCCCTTCTTCCATTCACGGTCTCCATTGACTGACTGACTTCCTTAATTTCAAAAACCAGTATTTATTATTCCATGAAAGTTGGTTTAATGCTCAGCTCGTCCATATGCCCAGGCAATTTAATGGAATTTCTGGAAGGCCCCGGATGTACAATACTTAAACAATTCAGTTCACTCCTCTGTTGAAATCACTTTCTGTGCAGCCACAGAAAGAACTGCTTTTTCCACTAGTGACAATTCCAGAGACATTCGGATGCTGACAATTTAAAAAATAGCAAAGCATTTCAGTAGAATTAAGATCAATCAAATCCAACATTGCCCTATTCTTTGGGAGGGGCCTTAAAATTGGAACATCACACATAAGCATGAGCTTCTATCACTGACAGATATTAAGGGGCAATAAATTAAATGACTTAGGAATTTATGTTCCCAAAGCTAGTTCTAAGACTGCCTGAGGTTGTGTTGCCTTAGCTTCAGTATTGTCTTGGATTCAGGTGAATAGAAGGTTAATTTTAATTCTTCCCACTAAAATGGAACACAACTTGTCAATGAAGAACTTAGAGTAAAAGAGTCTAGGCTAATAAGAGGAACTGATTTCCTTGAGTGAACTTAGGCTTGATTAAATTTCTGAAAATATAATGTAACACTAATAACAAATTTAAACTTTGACTTTAATTTCCATTGGAATAAAAGTAAGCAGATGTCTCTAGAGTAAAATGAACAAAATAAAAAATATTTTAAAATTGGGCAAAAAGTCCAAATCTCACTAGGGAAGCTGTACATGCAGTTCCCATTCATATTAATTGTGAGCATTTGTCTAAGAAAACATGTGTGATCAGTTGCTACAGCTCAGCTGATGACTGGCAACTTGATGACATGCTTGAGGCCAAAATCTATGTAGAGGCAGCCTCTTGTGCTGGCTGAGAGCTGCCTGATGTTTAAAAGTACGTTAATTTCAATTAAAATTGAGGGTGTTCAGGTTAAAGAACAAGCATTAAAAAAGAAAGCTGATAAAACTCAAGATACATTCATTTCAGGGAGGAGAATCCTCCCCACCCTTTCTATTTCGGGCAATTTTGCTCTGATTACTGCTAGACTTTCACTGGTAGGGCTTTTCATGACAATGATGTAAGAAACCTAGGTCTGCTCTCTCTCTAAAGTAGAAATGAGCAACTTGAATTCAAAGAATCTAGCCCTACCTAATTCCAGACTGAGACAGAACGATACTCTGAATGGGAGAAAGGGCTTTTACCCTTAGAGCTGTAAAACAGGTTGAGAGAATACACCAGGGACAACCTGTATAGCCTAGAGGACTGTTTAATTTACTGGAAGCAATCCTAGAAGGGACTGCTTCTCCAGAAGGAATTGCTCAAAAACCCACAGTGAGAAAATGGTATGCCTACCCAACAGGAGCTGCAGAGAATATGAAATTAACTGAAGGGCATGCTAAAGTTTCCAAGTTACAGATACCTCTAAGCACTGACCATTTAGCATTACAACCACCTTTTAAACCTTCACCCATTCTGGATGCACCACCCCTCACTGAGGGTACACCAACAGAAACCATTTGATTTATGGATGCTTCAGCAAAAAGAGTATGGTAAATGGCAATATAAGGCTGTTGCATTAGACATTACCACCAGCAAACAAGTAATAGAAGGTGAAGGCAGTACACAAATAGGAGAAATAAGAGCAGTTGTTTCAGCAGCACAGAATGGAGCAAAAATCACATACGTAGACTCAGGCTGTGTGGGCCAGTGCCACACAGAGGCTCTGTCAATATGAAACCTTTAATTGGGAAATAGATAGATGCCCAATTTAGAGAAACAAAAATTGGCAATTATTACTAGATATACCCAGGAAAACACCCTTCAGAATGGGATGGGTAGAAGTTCATGCTAAGGATAATCAGCTAGCCACAAAGTGGAATCAAAAGGTAAATGAGCTAACTAAAATTCGGAAAATCACTTTAAATCCAGAGTGGTATCGACTGGGGGAAGGGTTACATCAAAACCTAGGCCACACAGGTAAAGAAGCACAGTACCTTGCTGCACTGAGTAAAGGCTGGCCTATAAACAGAAAAACTTGTGAAACTATTCTTACAGAATGTCCCCAGCGTAGATTGAAATTACATGCAGATCATCATGCTAAAGCACCACCTTTACATATCAATGAAGGGAAAACTTTATGGTACACCTGGCAAATCGATTACATTGGTACTTTACAATCATCGCCTGGGTACAGGTATATTCTGATGGGCGTAGAAGTGGTGTCTGGACTTTTGATGGCCACAAAGTGCTGAAAGGCCACTGGGCAAAACACCAACACCATCTGAGGCCTTTCCTCATGGTTATCAATTTTGCTTGGTCCTGACTCTATTCAGAGTGATAATGGCTCACGTTTTACTAACAAAGGATTACAAGATTGGGCAAAACAAGAAGGAATAAAATGCTTATTCCACACTCCATACTACCCTCAATCAAATGGGATGGTAGAAAGAGCTAACAACTTATTGAAAAGAAATCTCAAACCACTGGAGGCTCAATAGGATACAAGACTTCCCAAAGTACTCCACTCCCACTGGAAGCCCTGTAAGATGGGCATTCTTTGTAAAACATGAGCTTAGCACTCCACTTACTGAGAAAAGAGAATATCTACCAACATTACAGCCAGGACAGCCTACGATGGCCAATCTACCATCCATCAGTACTGTACCTATGACCTAAACCTCACGGCCCACTTGCCTGGGAAGCAACCTTTAGCAGTTGTGCAGAACATGAAATCAGTGCTAGATGGATTTATCCTGTATCATAAAAGGACTAACCCGTTCGGCCTTCCACACCAAGATTCTTTCTTTCTTTCTTTTACAGGAAACAATGAATCCACTAACGACACCATGGGAGCAGCTATTATACTAGACATGAGCCTGATTTTATAAACCTCCTGCAACAAGCACAGAAAATGGGACAAAAACCTCTTCTTACAGTCCATCATGATGGTAAAGAAACACATCAAGTACTGGAAAGAGTTAAAAGAGAACATTAATGGTGGCAAGTCCTGTTTGGATGTTCTCCAATGGCAACTGCAGTGCTGAACCTCATGCTGCACCCCATCATGACTTTACTGACTGTTGCTGTATTATGCTTATTGTTAAACATTGGTTTATACGTTAGAGTTTGGAGAATGGCTAAACAAGTTATACTATTGCAAGGACACCCCCCACATATATAATGTTGCCTAACCACATTTAATAAAGCTTTAATAGCTATGGAGGTTGATGAAATGTGAAAAAAAAAAATCCCTCAAATTATACTTGGAATGTGGCATTGTCTATTTATAGGCACAGAGGCAAGAGGTGACCACACCACCACTCTGTGGAGAGATAGATTGACTTTGGTCATGGGGTGGAATGTGGTGGTGCAGCCCCTCCCAGGGCCACTCTTGAGATCTCAGGATAAGCCCTATGGTGCTGTTATCTTGGTCTCAAGTGCAGTGACTGGGGCACCAGAAATCCCTGTGGTCACACCTGGGCTATCTGCTGCCTGAATGGTACACCAGGACCACCAGGAGAGCTCAGGATAAGCCATGCATACTTTGGGAAAAACTCCCATTGTGCTGTTAGCTTGGTTGCAAGTGCAGTAGCTTGGGGCTGAGATGGTCAGCCACTCCCCAGGACATACCTGGACCGCCTGCTGCCTGAATTACATACTAGAATGATTTAGCACAAATTGTGGCCAGAATAGAAAATACTGACCAAAGCCAATCATCTCGAGGTCCTATAAATAGTGATCCAAAAGGGACCTTTTGGAGCTCTCCAGGACCACAGGTGGCTGTGCCACTTAGTGTCTCCCCCTGAGCTGGGACGCCTCTCAGGGCAGATTTTGCAAAGATTGAAAAATCGTCTCTCGACGATTTCACGAGGGCTCAAAGGCCTGATTTTGCGAGGTTCACAGACTGTCCATTGATGAATGCCGGCACATAAAAGTGAGTAATTCATAAAACTCACGAAAAGGGAAATTTTAACCACAGGTGAACCTCTGTGTGCGCGTGTGTATACAATCTGACTCAGAACTGTTTCTCTGTCTGTGCGATTTGACTTAAACCCCACCTCGGTGTGCAATGCTGCTCTAAGTTTCAGGTGATCCTTGCCATTCTCACATCTTTAACTAAGTCACTCTTTTGACTATAACAAATTCCATTGAATAGCTCTGTTAAATTGGCTGATGCTTAAGTGCCATTAAGAATTATACAACCTAATTTTGTGATCTATCTCAAAAAATATTAACAAATCCTAAACCGCTGCTAGCCCAAAGCTGTGTAAAAAAATAATATTCTCAATAGTGATAAAAAGGATTGATTGTGCATAAATAATACTTTAGACATAAACCATTGACCAAGTCTGGGACTAGGATTGAATCCAGCCGCACCTAGACTCCTTTCTGAAGAAGGAGTTTAGAAAGCAAGGGGATCTTTTCTGAACTTCATGACTCAATGGGAGGGTCTCCCTGACAGTTTTGTCTAACCCTGTCTTCTACGCAGTAAATAATCAAGTGTACCCTGCCATTGAATCTTGTGAAACCACTGTCACGTTTACCATTTATATCAATAAAGCATATTTTTGCTATTTTCTCACTCCATCCACAACAAATTGGCACATGTGGCAGGATCCTAAATCAATATTCACAACAAAGTGGCATAGTTGGCAGGATCCTAAATCAATATTCATGACACAGATCAATATCAAAAAGAGACATTTCATTCACTCCCAGAAAGTTCAGACTAACACATATTAACAAATCTGGGGACCAGGGGAAGGCTTATACAATGCCTTGACTGAGTCGATATTACTATTTAACTTTCACACTTGTAACAAAACTCAGCCAAAAAGCCCAAACCACTAAATGGCCAGATTCTCTTCTGGCATGAATCAGTATAGCTCAAACACGTGCATTGACTGCATGCTTTCTAAAATAACAACAACTCAGGTACAAGGCATTTGAGATCTGAGCCCTTATTCCAGGCAGTTATTAGATCCATATTGCCACATACTTAGAATAATATATTTTTTTATTTTAAAAATATCACAAGATTTTGGCCCAAGTGAAAAAAGAAAAAAACTTTTTTTTTTTTTTTATTTTAAAACCTCCATTCTATTTTTCTGGTCTTTGTGGTTTTATGACATGACATTTATTCCTAGATATCAGATCACATTAAAAGGCAAATTCACTTTATCTTCTTCCCAGATCTAGATCACCTGACCTGGGCCACAATTACTAAAGCTAATATGCTGTTCTATTGTAAAGGTCAGTATTTGCTGATTCCACTGATTTTTGCCATACTCAGCCTACAAAGCTTGCTTTAAAATCTCTGAGAAAATATATGGTTTGTTTGGAAACTGGTAGAAATAACATACTCAGGTGTTACTTCTCTGAACCTAATTTATAGATTAATTTAAATATTCTGGACTTGTTCTTACTTAAAATCATTCCCCATCAGAGCACAGCAATAGTGCAGGAGGCCTTGGAGTTGGAGAGATGGTGGGACCAACACCACGGTGCAACTGAGCCGCTGGGAGCAACACAGGGTTACTGTTCAGCGAAGGGAAAGTTTAGTGCAGAAAGAGAACGGAGGGCAGCCTGGAACAGAGATCGGTGTCAAGGGGGAATCCTGCTGTGAGGAATTTACTGAGCCCAGAAACCGTCTCTGGTTTTGTTACTATTTATAAATAAATGACTGTAATTTTTAAAACTTTCCTTCCACAGCAAAATCCCAAGGTCATGGGAATCACCAACACCACAAATAGATGACTGAGGGGATATGAAAACCTGCAGCTGCACAGGGTCTGTCAGCTACGGGTTCCCGTTCCTTCTCCCCCGTCCACCTCCACCCAGTGCTTCTTATCTCCAACAGATGGACTCACTGGGCACTGTCAGGTGAGCACTACCTCAGTACTAAGCTAATTTAAAATTTAAGAGTAAATCCAGGTTCACAACACGCCAGCACACCACTCTTGCTGCTTCCCTGAGAGATCCTTCTGGGTTAATCCAGGCATTCATTTGACCTCTGCTCTCTCTGTTAATGACAATGTAACTGTGATTGCCATGAGGCTCTTCACCGTCAGCAGAGGCTGGGATTAGAGCCCAGTATGGATAGCACAGCCTGAACAACAGATGTGCCTGGAAGGGCGTTTTAGCTGTGACTTCAGCAGTTTCAGGAGAAAAAGCGAGTAGACCAGGAGAAAAAGACCCCTCTGCTTTGAGTGATGGCAAGGAAAGAGCATAAGGAGAAAACAGCCATGATTATGGCAGTCAGGCTTCCCTGATGGACTGGCTTCTTCCCTGCCCCTTCCACCTTCCAACCATTTTTTCCTGCAGACCCCAATCTTTTAAGATCTTCACATCTTTCATCATTTGTACTCCAACACTTCCCCAGACAGCTAGATCAACCCAAGAGATTTTCCTGCCATGTACTGCTTGCCTAGTATCTTACGTTACTTTCATATCCATGGTAGTTCACCTTCCTCTTCCTCTGCTGGAGGGAGGTTCAGCTGCTGCTCAAACTACCCAGCTCCTGTAAGCTTTAAAGAGCTGTGCCCTTATCAGTACTCAAATGTAAAAAATTGTTCTGCTGGGAATTTGGGAACCATTTAAGTTTGAGTGAAAGTGAAAGCCCACAAACTACCTTCAAACCATCACCAGTAGAGCATGCAGAAACTCATATAACTTTGCTATGAATCAGTTTCATTCTTTGCAAAAAATCACTAGCGCTTTGTTTACTGCAGGTCCTGGCAATCATAGCTCAGCATAATGCCTCACATTACAAGAGTTAGAGATAACAATAAATTTGTTACTGAAAACAAGGTGTTTTGTAGCTGCTCCTGCACAATGCAGAGTCTTGGAAGAAAAATTACTTGTCTTAAAAGTAACATGAAGTTGGACAGCTTGCCATGAACACAGCCACATGCCAATCCAAGGACATTCTGCCTGCATGAGACTTATTGGAATTGCTTCACTGTCACTAAGGAAGTTCATTCAGAGTTTCTTTCGAACATGTGGAGCTGGTAGGAAATTTTTCCATCTAAAGCCATCTGTATGTCCATGAGAAGTCTCCTCCAAGCAGAGGCTTTGTTTTCCATAGCAAACTGCAAGTTTTCATCAGAAGAGCTAATATTCACCCAGCAAAAGGATTTTTCAGCTTTTCAAAAAGACAAAAGTTCCCTAGAAAAATAAAATGTTTCCAACGTCAGCACCAGGTACAAATTGCCTGGAAGCCCAAGACTACTCAGGCCACTGTTTCCCTCTGTAGTCATTCCCTGGATGTCTCTCTGTAGCACTAATCCCCAGCTGAGCCTCCAGCTAAGAAATCGTAACATAACACCCACTATGAGTAAGCATCACAGTTCAGTGCAAACTGTCCTCAGCATTTGTTCCTTTGTACATGACTAATCAGGGTATAAGGCAAGGTCTTTTTCCTACCCTCTTTTTTTTAAAATGCAGGCGATACAGACAGTTATGTTATAGTGGAAAACTATTCCAGCAACTGCCCTTACCAGTAAAAACACACATTCTCCTTTCCTCCTAATCTATTCTGAGCGTAACAGCTTACTAGCAGGTGCCATTCATTATTTAGTGCTTACAGAAGAGCTGCTCCCAGCTATGGACCAATAACTGACAAAAGCATCATCACAACCAGCAATTCCCAATTTTGCATTACCTTCTTTCATGCCCTGTTTTCCTGGTCTGCCTTTCAAATGAGCCTTGCTTCCATGTGCACCACAACACAGGTTTTCATGTCCCAGTAAATCAGAGCATCACCTTTGAACCTCCACAACCTGGGATGGCAACCCCCCCAAGATGAGTAACTTGCCACTCCTCTTTCTTAAAAGCAAGCCACATGATACTCACCTGCAATGTTTCACTGGTACTACTGCTTCTTATCTGGCTGTCTGCAAGTAGCAGAAAAACATTTCTGGTATTTTTATAAATATTTTCAAGCTACACAACTACCACACTTTATTTTGTTTATAAAATACAAGGGGAAAGGTACCAGGTTTATTTCCACTAATCAGCATATATTTCTCTGTGGGCAATTTCAAGGAAGTCAAGATGACAGCTAGCTCTAAGAAAGAGCAGAACAATATTAGCTCAGGTTATTTCTTTATGTTACTACAGAACAATGGAAATGAGGCGGATAGAGATTAAGGACCAGCTTTTCAAACTTATTTAAGCATAGACATGCACTTAATAGGGTTTTCAAAGGTCCCTACAGAGGTCAAGGATCTAACTCCTTTTGATAACACAAACATTTAGGACATCTAGATTTCTACTGAAACACCAGTGAGGAGTCCAAGCATTCAGAAAGACATATACCTTTTATCCCTTTTCCTGAAACTGCTTCATGTAATGCCACATAATCCCATGTAATGATTCAATGTAGTAAAAGAAATAATGCAGATGCCATTTCCACAGGAAAAAGAAACACATACCTACTGTAATCTTGACAGGTAGTGAGGCTCAAACCCTTACACTGAAAAGGTGTACTGCATTCTTTTTAACAAGACCTATGTAAATTGTAACTCTGGAGGTACAGAAGGTGCTATTTGCTGTAAAACTCTGCTGTAGAATCAGAGGGTTCGGTTATGATGGTTTTTGGGTTTCTGTGGCTACAATAAAGCAGATTTTAAATGTGAACTGAGCTCAGAAAAGTTTTTCATTTTGTCAGGACTCCCAAGTTTTGCTATTTAATTCCACGTTCTAGGTGCAGTTGTAGCCAAAGAGAAACAGCGGTGCATCTTACCATGTGTGCCTGTGTGAACATGCACAGAGCAGTGAGCTCTCTCTGTATTTTTCTCTCTCTGATGCACTTACTTCAGAAGTACCATTCTCTCAATTTTGCTATTAAAATCTCTAAGACTTTCCCCTCTGTCCCTTAAAGAAGAGTTTGGAAAAGAAAACCCCTAACTGTGCCATCTGCCATGGATATGCCATCTCATATCTAACCAACCGCTGCAGCAGCCATACAGCTATGCTTGGGTGAGGTGGCAAAATCCTGAATTTTAACCTAAATGCTCTGTCTTCAAACACCTTACAGTCTATCCAGGGAGCCTTTCACTCACACCAGATACAATTCTGGGCACAGAAAGACCTGGCTGAGGGAGGGAAGGAAAAATAATATGGGATTTCCAGTTCCTTAAGAAAATATCTTTTGAAATAACAATCTTTAAGGTGAAAAAAACATTTTTACTGCTCCAAGATGTGACTTTTTTTTTTTTTTTTTTTTTTTTTTTTTAAGCAGAACATACCATGCATGCTTTGGTCATCTGTGAACCCCAGCAGGTTTCAGAGAGGTTTGAAACTGTGGGATATAGACTTTTATTCCTGCAACTGCAGGCTTGCTGCAGGGAGACCTCTGAGAGCTGAAGGGACCTCTCCTGTGCCTCCGCAGGGTCCAAGCACTGGAGCACCAGGGGACTTCAAATGGCAGCACCATCAAGACTGGCCCTTTTTAGCCCAAAAGCACAGCTTAGAGATAAAATTAAATCCAGTTCTCACTTCCCAGGCACATAAAGCC
Source organism: Egretta garzetta (assembly GCF_000687185.1). Taxonomy (NCBI): domain Eukaryota; kingdom Metazoa; phylum Chordata; class Aves; order Pelecaniformes; family Ardeidae; genus Egretta; species Egretta garzetta. The sequence continues at coordinate 3,758,492 of NW_009260131.1, forward strand.
CAGCCATGTTACAACTGACCAGCTAGAATAATACCCGTCCTTCCCTTATCCTTCTGGTAGGCAAATCAGTCCCCAGATTGGTAGCAAATAGCAAGCTGCAGAGCAGCATCACATCCAATGAATTCATGTTCAAACACGTAAGCAATAGGTAACTGGACGGACCATACTGTTCACATACCTGCTCAGAGACAGGATAGGTAAAGCTCTGCTAATGTACCCCACTGAGATCCTGGCTCCAAGTTCACCCATGCGCTTCCAGGTTACTCTGGTGGTCACTCAATAGTCTTTCTACCTGAACACGAGCAAGGACAATTCCCCATTTACCCATCCTTATTTTTACATGAGGCATGACGGGACCCTGACATCAGCTGGGCTTTCTTCTATTGCAATACACCTACAGCTTTCATTTTTAAAGGATGTAATTTTTTTTCAGTTGAAGTGATCCTGAGGCTAATTTCCCATTCACTACAGAGAACAGAAGACCTTCCTGTACAAGTCCCAAAGTCTTAGTAGTGACCTTGTTTATTTTTCATGTCAGCCAAGAAATAACGCATCCCTGTTACCACACAAGGGCACTTGTTTAATGTTGACAGAGAAGGAAGTGTACCACCTACTGAGTCACCCACGCCACATCCTAAACACCTGGCTTTTGCCTTGCTGGGCTTCCATTTAAGCATGAATCCACCCTGAGTGAAGCTGTAGAAAAAGTCTATAATAAAACCTCAAACCACACAACACTTTCCTGGATGGGAGTTATATTGTGATCTGCTAAAGTTCACGGACTTCCAGAAGAAAACTGAAATCCTTTCCAAAGCAGACCCATCTGCTTTGCTTTTGTCCAGTCTCAGGGATAACAACTGTGCATGCCACATCCCCAGGCAAGGTATAAAATTGTTTCCTTGAAGTCAGAAATAATATCACAGCTACTTTTTTTTTTTTTTTTTTTTTTTTATAGTGACCACACAAGATTTTGGCCAAATCTGCCAAGGTTTTTATATGCCTGATCTCCCACTTACTTTAACTACCTTTGTGAAAATTCATCCAAATTCTTATAATTCTCACAAGATTTCTTCACAAAAAATACAGATTTCTTGAAGCCAAACTAAAGACATTCCTTACAAATTAAATTCTTGCTCTTTAGGCAATGAATCATTTGCCATCCACAGTACCTCCCATAGTTGACAAACAAAGCAGTATTTGCTACCCTTTCACAAAACACAGTGCAACGTATTTTGGGAAATGATTCTTCATTAAAATAACATCATCTATGGCAGTACAATGTGACAGGAGTCACACGAATGTGCTACATCCTGTGACTGGCTCTGAAGTAAGCGTGAAAACAGTCACAAAACATTTTGGGGGCAGGATGAAGCACGCTTTTTTCTATGGGACATCAGCTCACGGATGGGCTCGCTTACCTTTGGTTTGTCCTGAGCCAGACCTCAGTCCCTTTAGCCCCCAGGCTGAGGAGCTCAGCCTCTTGGCCGCTCTCCCACACCACAGGCAGGATGATCTAGCCAAGACCCTTCGAAGGTGCTTTCTGCAACACGCTGCCACAAGGCAACGCGTGGTTTCCACAACAAAATGAATGTTTATCTACCTAAAGCTTTGCTTCCTTCCTTATCTGCTGCCTAAAGAAATGAAACAACTCAGTGCTCAAGCTCAGAGACCGAAAAGATAAATGCATGGTTTGAAGGGAGGAAGAGGAAAGTTAGGTAAGAGAGTGATGACAAGGAAAGATATTTCTGTAATTCGCATCCTTTTTAAGTCCAAATTTCTTACCTCTTTTAAACTAATGTTTGCAATGTGTTATTTTGAAAAACCTTGTGTGTGGCAGGAAGTATTTGCAACAGCTATGCTTTTTTATACAGTATCAGGAGCATCATCCCAGATTAGCATCGAAGGGAGAGAAACCAAGTGCACGCAAGACAGTTCCAAAAGCAAGATCACCTCAATATAGTGCCAATAAAATTGCTAACAGTGCTTCAGTGAGACATCCCAGTACAGACTGGATCAAGGGAAAATGCCCCTGAACAAGAACATGGACTCGAGCCATCAACGACAGCAATAGAGCATTTTCTTTTCTCAGTGCATATCTCTCTTCCAATTTATAGCACTATACATAAGCAGCAATAGGCCCCTGCCTCAGCGGGACTACAGCATCATTTTTCTCAAGGCAAACCACAGCAGGCAATTGCTCTCCAGAAGAAATACCACTGGCAAAATATCCAAAAAGAACAAGTCAGCTTAATCAAGGCTTTGCTCATGTGCAGAACAGGAAGATAAGATTCCTCTAGTAGCATAAGAATTCTCTATATTGATATTTCCCAGAGGAAAATGCATCAAAAAATAAGTCGTCATTGTAACTGTTTGCTTTTTTTTTTTTAATAATTTCAACACAAAGGTAAAAAAGCCCAACACACACACCCCCCTTTTTTTTTCATTTTGTTAAAATAAGCCTCAGTTTTCTAGGAGACATACTGCATTTCCCATAACTGTCCAATTTTCATAGAATAAGTATTTTTTATTGTCACTCAGACTCAGCCTAAAGCCATATTCTGAAATCTAAAAATGCCAAGTTAAACAAATGATTTGTCCTTTCCACAGAGCTCAGCTTATCCAGACCCTGCACATGAGGAGTCCCTGCAAGGAACCATCCTTTCACAGTCTGATTCAAAGCTCCTCAAACCTCTTGGAGTAGAGACATGGACAGGCACATCAGAAAAGGGCAGAAAAAACACCTCACAGCCATCTTATCCTGCAAAAGGAACACCAGCACCCATTCCCACACAGAGGTGAAATCCAAATCTGCATCGTACAACAAATTCGGGAATGACAGAGGAGAGACTGGTGAGGAAGAAAAGATGAGACTACTTCTCAGGTTTTACCTGAGCCATAGCAGGAGCCTCCAGTAGGGTTGCAGGCCCTGACACCATGAGACTGCTTCACCGCCACAGGACCCTCTTACTTTCTTGCATGAAATCCACATGCTAAATCAAAACACAAAGACTACAGCAGAGACCTCTAAATTTTGTGTTTGTAATAGGAACAAGCCCCATAAACAGTTCTGTTTTCTCTAGACTAACTTCCAATTCCAGTGGCTTTGGATGGAAAGCCAGAGCAACCTGGCTTCAGAGGAATTACTTCACATTTCAACCTCACGCGCTTCACACGGAATTCAAGTTGTGGGGAAGAGGCTATCACGTCAGCAGTCTTGCTTAACATTTTGAGTCACATATTACGTTAGTCACAAGACACGGTAATTGTCTTTCCATCCCTTTTCCCTCAATTAGATGAGCAACTCCTCCTAGGGGGCAGCTTTTCCTAGGTGCTTTTGGTTGGAAACAAATGGGTCAACTTCCAAAAAGCCTACTGAGCAGACAAAAAAATAAACCACCCAGAAATCTCCACACACCCCCCTGACTCACAATTATCAAATAATGCCGCAGCAAAAAGAAAAGTTGCATATTGCTATTTACTTGTACAAGGGATGTTGGTGGTCTCACTCCCGCAGAGCATCAGCATACAAAGCGCTGGGTACGGCTGATGGGCCAGATGTTCCCCCGGCACAAATCGCTCCATCTCCAGCAAAGCCCCTCCACTCCGTGCCAGGTCCCTCCACTTGCTCCCCTGCTGCCCGGTAAATCATGCACAAGTTACCCTTCTTGTCACAGTTGTTTGGTTTTTTTAAATAAAAGAAACTGAGGGCCTTCTCATGTGCAAACTCCACACTGAAATAACCTCCGCGTTTTGGATTACAGCAATGAAAAGACAGGGAGCAGCCGGGCTTCGCCTCTGTCCTCAGCTCACTCTGGTGCAGTTTGGTGCCAAAGGGATCAGGGAAGAGACTCCATGCTCCAAGCGTGTTGTTGCTCTTCCCTTCCACTGCTGTGATATTAAGCCATCCAAAAAAACATAGGGGGAAAAAAAGTTCAATTTACACAGAATGCCCCAAGCGCCCATAAGCAGGACACGCCAGTATTCCCGTCACATCCCTTGCTTTTCAAATAGTTTTTCAACTTTACAGCTTGGTGGTATAACAAAAACAGCTGCGCAGCATTGTCGGGTTCCTCCCCAAGCATATTTCTCCCTGTCCTTGTTGCTGCTGCCTGCCGGTAAGCAGCTCCTCGTGGCACGACGTCAGTTTGCAGGGCACCAGGTGCTGGCTTGCAGGCAGGGACAATCTCCCCAAAAAAAGGGCAAACGTTTTGGGAACTTCCCTTTTTCCACAAGGGAGGGGAAAAATAACACATCGCATCCACGCCAGTCCTGGTTTACACCACCATGTTTTGCAGAGCCCCCCCCCCGAATGTAAACACGTACTGCTTGCTTGTGGTGCATTGTGTGTGTTTCTGCACCTTGCTCCAAACTCCTCCTGTACCTTTGCTGCTCTTTTTTTTTTTTTTTTTTTTTTGGGGGGGGTCCACCCTGAGAGGGGAAGAGAGAAGGTTGTGAGACTCTGGGCTGGGCTGGAAGCAGGGCTGCAGTGCTGGGCGCAAATTCATCATTGTTTCTTGGGTTTTGTGAGGTATTTTTAAAATTTCTGAGGAAAAACAGGCCTTTCCCTATGCACCGATCACCTTTGCTCCAAGCTGCAGGCACAAAACCAGCATGAACGAAAGCGCCAGAGAGGGAGTGAGCCATGGCTGCCCTCTCTGAGGGGTGCCCGCCATATTGAGACCTGCAACCCCTCATTGTGAGGAAGGCATAGCTGGGCAAAGCGTGGGCGAACATGGCTGCCTTGCCATCCCCACCTGTCTCCCTTGAGGAGAGGCACGTCCCTCCTCCTCACCCTACTGCCCTCGGCAGCCTCATGGCTGCCCCACCTCACTGCTGCATGAGGAAAGAGCAATCCGAAAGCCACCCCCCCATCAGAAACTGCTTTGCACGTTTGGAAATAACCAAAAGCGGGACGCCGGTCCTCCAGGGCGGGAAGCAGAGCTGCCCCCTCTGCGTTTGCAATCGCATGGGGCGGTTTGCCTCAGGGGTTGGGGGCGGTCAGAGGCAGCCCCTAGTACCTCTGTCCCACGTTCTCCCTGTCCGAGGAAATAAATACTTGATGTATTGCAGCACCATCTGCTGGTTTCTGCAAACGGGACACGCGGGGATCTCCCCGCAGGGCGGGAAGGAGCAGAAGGGCTTTGCGAGTGCTTTTCGTGAGGTGCAAGGCCCCTTGTGTTTTCCTCTACATGGGCGTTTCCTGAAGATTTTCCTCCTTGTAAAGGAATTAAGGTACCTCTAAATAAAGCAGCGTAAGAAAAGCCAGCAAACTTATTCTGAGTTTAGGGATTTCTCTGAAGAAGAAAAATTGGCAAAATCTAGGCATTTCCCTGTTCCTCTAAAGCAATGGTCAATTTTGCAGAGCCCTAGGGGAATGATTTTATGAAGTGACCAACTGATTCTGGGCACTTTTATTTTTTCTATAATATCTAACTCAGGCTGCCAGTCCTTAATGGCACTTGCATTTCACCAAGTCCCAAGCTGCTGCTTTCAGAGCCAGTGGTCCCATGAAGGGGGCTCAGCCTGGCCACCCGCAGCCGACCGTCACTTCAGTAAGCCCAAGCTGGCTTCCAGCAGTCACTTATTTCAGCTGGTTTCCTTCCTGGGCTTGATTCATCCCAACAGTGAAGTCATGTTGGTGAACTTTATTGAAAGTTGCTCCTTGTTGTTAATTTACAGCCTGGTGAAGGCAAAAGGAAGAGATTTGGATTTTTTCCCCCCTCTCAGTGAGTGACTTGAGATAATACAAATATGAAGAAATACATTACTTTGAAATTATGTTATATAGAGGAAGGACACTTGCCTCCTTTGCTTCCTTAAAATTCAAGTGCAATACTAACTAACCCCAGGAGACTGCTGATACACGCAGGAATTATTGGGGAACGAATGTCTTGCAAAAAACAACGTAGCTTTCATTTTAACCAAACATTTATTGTCTGCAGCAGTTAAATACAAGACAGTGTTTGTGCTGAGGATTTGTGCAAAGAGGAAAGCACAGCTGGTTTTTAGACCCTTCCAGCTCCGTACCCAAGAAATTTGTTGTGCGTTTCCCCTCATCTCCTCTGCTTATCGATAGCTGTGCGGCAATTTGCACAGCACAGGTCCGGTTTCAGATGTGTTCCTGGTACAGGGCATGGGCCTGCAGACACCAGCACAGCTGGGCACAGTCAAGCACCACAGGTCTGTTCAAAACTGACACCTCTAATTTAACCCTTTCCATATCTGCTGTCTTAGCCTGCCTTGCAGCAGCACCTCCTCAGTACTCAACACCACCCTGTAGCACTTCACGTTCCTGTCTGGCCCCTTATTTTCCTAACGAAGAAACCCTGTTTTACAGTTAGTGCCATCGCAGCAATAGCTAAACAAAAGAAAACTGGCTAGCTCTGTAGCGTGTGTGATTTGAAGGGAAAAAAGTTTCCCTTTACAGGGCCCAGCAAATGTCCAAGGTTCAAACAAAGTACGAGGTGCTAACGAACAGAGTCTTGACAAACCTTGTTTTCCTGCACAGGGGCTCAGTACATAATGATTTCATTCAGCAGCTACTGTTCAAGCATGGAAAGTGTTGGTAAAGAAATCCCACAGAGTTCAGACAACCATTTTCCTAACTTAAGCTTCCCTCTCTTCTCCTCCCCCCGTTTGCCTTTCGGGCCTCTGCCAGTCATAACATAAATATTCATCAGCTGATATTTGCAGTAGCTGTGAAGTTATGAATGAGGCCAAACGCCTTTCCCTCCTGCCCCATCTGCAAAATGGCAGCTTCTGGTCTTAGCTCATGGCCAAACGACACTTTCCGAAATCCCCAAAGTGCACTTGCAGGCTTTTCAAATTCAGTCGGGTTTTTAATGCGCAAAGCAGAAATGCTGTCTACCTAATATTTACCCTGGGATTATTGAAAAAAATATATATGTTACTTTGCTACGCTTTAAACTTTGCGATGCCTTGACGTAATAGACAGAAGTGTTGGCAGCTCAAAATGTTGGTGGGTTTATTTCAGGGGACATGACTGCTGCAGGTTTCCTTTCTGAATCGAATACCAGACACTTGAATCATTTGTTGTGCAGAAAAGAGAAACAGCTTTTATTCTTAATGCTGGTTTCTTAACCACCTGGGTGCTGTCAGAAGGAGCCGCGTGCACTGGAAAACACTTTTAATAAGACTCCTTTAAGCCTCTCTTAAACTCTGAATCCTGAAAAATGGAATCCCCACTGCCTGTCATACGTGCTCTCCCCCTGCAGATTAGCGAAGGGCTGCTGCTTTACAAATGTTCCCTTCTCACAAAGCCTGGAATTATGCTCTCAAACCTACCGTGGGTCAGGAAGACAGAAAGGCATCTGATGTATCCATGCCAGCAAAGCCAAAAGCAGAGATGTCAGAGAAATAAAACAACAGCCAGAGCCTTAATGAGTTTAATGTTTAATGAGTCTAATTCAGCAAGGTACCAATCCAGCCAAAAGACCTGTACTGACGGACACTAATGGGGACCTTAAGCCAAAGCATCACTGGATTTTAGAGGCTTAAAAATCCTAAATGCCCACAGTCAGAGGCAAGTTCTGATAAAGAGGGTCAGCACCATTCAGGATCAGGGAACAGGTACATCTCTTCATAGCTTGGGTCACACATATCAATCATGCAAACTAATCCTATCTTGCCTGATTCACCTAAGTTCAGCCACAAATAAAAAAAAAATAAACACCAAAACCATAAAAGGCAAGTGACAAGCTTAGTAAGTTTTAGGGATGTTGCAATCATCTAATTTGATTTTCGCTCTGAAAAAGCCAGAACACTTCACCCAACAAGTCTCCAGTATTTTGTGGCCAAAATAGAGCATATCTTCTCAAAAAATCATCTATTTTTCATTTAAATACCACAAAGGACAATTTACCACATCCCTTAGGAACATTCCAACACTAATAACCTTTGCTGCTAAAAAAAAAAAACAACCCATACTTTGCTTTTCATACCTTCAGCTTTCAGCCACTGGATCCTGCATGCCTTTATTTTGAGATGAAAGAGCCCCAAAAATCATGTTACTGGTACCCCCAAACCAAGATCAAATACTCTCTCCACCTTCTTAATAATCAGCTATGTACACTTCTCGGTGTATTTGCACTGATGCAAAGGCTGCAAAGGTATTAGGTCCTGCACGGCTTCCACCTACCAGCAAAAAGCAGGGTTCAGCTCTGTGAAATCGGACCCAGGTTCACCAGCAGGTTCAGTGAGGACCTCAGGCAGCCTTTAGCAAACATCTCTCAAAACCAGCAAAACCGATAAGCCCAGGGCGCTGCATGTTGGCTAGGGCTTCATTCTTTAGATCCACCCAGCTACGGACATAAATTAATTCCAAAAAGTCACAATCAGGGCAGGAAAAATCATAAGGCAGACATTAGATACATACCTTAGCATGGCTCCTCTGCTTTCACATACAAGTAACCACTTTATGTGCGCATGTCTGGGAAGTATTTATACGTGTAAGATCAAAAGGCAGCCCCTTAGCCAGACACAGGCGCAAAGTTTTGTTTTGCGGACCTAAATCACCTGCTGGAATTGACTTAGGATCCCTTGACTTGGAAGATTTTCATTCACAAAGAAAAAAAAAACATTATGAGGAATTGCTGCTTTTGACGCTAACCACGCCGTAAAGTTACGTACTAACTGTTTTCTTCCAGCAAAAAATCCAAAGTTCTTACTAGGTTGATGACCTCATTTTTATCAGCTGTTTACATACTATCGTGCTGCTTAAAAGCATCTTGTTGGGGCAATGGAAGTGTCTTTGTGACAGCGTAAGTGAACAGTAATTAATTGACACAATTCACTGAATTGTGATGAGCTCTTCTGGCATTTACCATGATGACGCTGCACTGCAGGACGGTCTAACTACTGCCAGCACTAGAAACAAAAACAAGTTAAAAAAAAATTAATCATAGCAACACCTTCCCACAGCCAACAAGGTGGTGGGGAAGGGAGTGTACACAAATGCTGAGCAGGAAAGGAAAGAGAAACTTTGAGGAATTTTTCCTTAGATGTTTTCTCAAGAGAGTGGGAAGGTGAGACTGAACAGGCTAGGTATGGAGAAAGGAATGTTATTTAACAGGGTTATCTCACGTGAAAAGAAAGACACTTCTACTTGGATGCATCATGTTATATGGCACACAGACACTTTGCTTTTATGAAGATTTCAAACGTTTCGAAAAATGCCAATCAGTTGCTGCACTTTTCTAACTATCAAAAGCAACAAAGCTCAGAATGTTATCTCCTGGGTTCCTGTGTATTAATATATGTAGTAATATGCATATTACTTTTCCTCTATTAATAATCAAAAAGCTTCTGATCGAGGCAATAAAAATCCTCCAAGGTACATCATCCAGTGCATTGCCGGGAAGATTCAGTCAGAATGGAAACTTTCTCCATGACTGTGCTGCATTCACAGCTCTAGTGATGATGGCAGCAGCACGCAGCATTGGCTTCAAGATGCTTTAAGTTGCAGCCAACATCTCTGCTTATCATATAGTACCAAAGATTTCCAAACACATCAGAGTAAACAGCAACACAAATTAATAAATGAGCTTGTGGGCTGGATGTACTGCACAGTTCCCTGTTCTTTGAATGCGCTCTACATCCTCTATAACAACTGACAATACAACTCCCATCCATATTAGACAAATAGCAGAAAAAGGATGGAGAATCAAAAGGAATACTTCTTTATCCTTTTATCTTTATGGTAAAAGGGCCTTTCTGTGATAGATGAAAAGTATGTTTTTATGTTGCAGGGGGACACACATACACCCAAACCCAACACACTCGAAACTGATAAAAAGCAGAGCATGCAGATGTTTGAACCATCTGGGTTTACTGTTCATTAGCATGCCAGCAAATTATTTAGGTCCAGTGTGGCTTTGTAGTCTGATATGCAGCAGCTACGAACATACATATAACAACTTACAAGTGACCATCCGTAGACTAACGTTACACTGTTGATGATGCACCACAAGGTCTTACAAGTTTCTGAATAATCAGAAAATAATCTAGAGCTAGAACTCTCAGAGACGTCTCAGGCCTGCTACACAGCTGTGGCAGTCTTCAAGGTTAACAGCGAGCACATAAAAAGCAAAGGTTGGGAGACTGAATCTGGGTAAGGTATAGTTTAGGGATAGATGACAGGGAGAGTGAAGTACAGAAGTCATAAGATACTTGTTTATTTATACATTAAAGTATCATGCATCAGGGCTGTTCATTTTTCCATTCACAGGAGACAGTCTGATATTTGGTGTCAACTCTGAACAAGACAACTTTGGATGGGAAATACAGGCATCACTGAGAAGGTAACTCTACAAGTCTTGCCAAACTAAGCACAATCACCACGGCCTTGCTGCAAAACTTGCTGCTTTCCTCCAGCTGTTGTCTCAAAATTCCTGATAAAAGTGACAATCACACACCTCATGTGGCAGCTACAGGTCTCACAAATGCTATGGGCCTGAGAGGATGCACACAAAACACCCAGTGAAACCAATTAAAACTTTGGTGCCTCTTGGGAAGGTAGGGAGAGAGGAGCCTGTGGGTTCAGATTCTCAGCCAACAGAGATCAGTACAACTCCACAGATTACAACAGAGCTATGCTAGCTCAAGATTTGGCCCTAAACATTTTGGACAAAGATTGTATCAGCATCTAAACAGATGAAGTGGAAAGAATGTTGTAATGGTGGTGGGCTTCTTTATTTACTCAAATGCATGACCCTTACAGCAGAAGTTCTGGAACAGCAAGCCCTATCCTCCCTGGCCTCAGGTCAACACTACTGATTGAGTAACGTGATGTAGGAAAGAGCACTTTAAGGTCTTTGCTAGCATCCTTTTTAGCTTCTTTACCATGGCTATAGGTGGTGTGTAGCCTGGGAACCAGGGCCAGGGATCCTCCACCTTGAGGAAGCACTCTTGTGCTCTCTCTACCAATGTAAAGTGCTGCTGAAGCACCATAGGCCACCAAACTCCCACCTTGTCCCATCTGGCAAACCACTATAACTGGACTTCAGCTTTAATCCTGGTGAAAATGAAAAAGAGCTCTTACCTTCTGGCCCAAAGCCCTTCAGCAACAGCCGCACCTGTCCACACCTCATTTCAAAGTATTTCCAAAGAGCAAAGACTCTGCCCAAAGGTCCCAAGCATCTCTCTTACTCCAGCTTCCCTGTGAGATGAACACCAAGGACTTCACAGCAAAGGCTGGTGCAGACACAGCAGCAATACGCAGGACGTGAGGAGATGCAATGCCACAACAAAGCAGAGAGGGGTGCTGGTACCCCTGGACCTGCAGCCATGGATTAGGAGCTGTGGAACAAACTCACCAGCAGGCAGTAAGGAAATGAGGTGGATTATTGCCAGCTCTTATTCTTTATTTGCAGATATATTCTGTTGTTGTGCTTTCCTAAGACTGTGACTGAGTTCACTTTTCCTAATATAAATTGCTCTGTAATCCTGTGAAAGAGCTTGCCAGTGGAGTTTCTTGTGTGTGTACAATACATACCCTGAATTCGTATAAGAGCTAAATGTATGCCATGTTGCCTTATCCTTGCACCTTCCTTTGAAGTCTTCATGACCATTCTCAAAAATTAGACAAATCCCATGCAAAATGAACCTAACCATGAGTACCTGGCCTGCAGGGACCTTTTTAATGACAACTAAGTGTATTAAACGCACTATCTTCAGTCCTCCTAACAGGAAAATCTAATAAAACACAGTATACAGAATTAAAGGGGTGAGGATACTGCGGGGCTTGGGAAGAACACAAATAAAATCATGTTACGCTATTGTAGATAACCAGCAAGAAATAAGAGGTCTTCCATTCCCATACTGCAAAGCCACCACAATCAGATTTTGTCGATTTACACTTAGGACTCCGTTGGGTAGAGAGTGCTGCTTGCAGAAAAACATCTTTGCAGTGCACAATGCACTAGATAGACCTTGACTGGAACTTAGAGCTGCTGTTGTCATAAAATAATAATCAATACTTATCATTGTCAGCCTAGTTGTATGCATGTCTTCCCCTTGGCTGAACAAACCATCTGTGTACCTACTAGCCTTGCTTACCATAAAGGGACCACCAGTGCACCTGATTACTCAATACGGTGAACTACATAAGAACCCTGCAGGATTGTGACAGAGGAGATGCTTTGATGGTCTCAAGGGCATTCCTATCAGGGCACTCCTGAACACAATTCATCCTATCCATCTGAAATGATGACTTAGGAGCTGGAATGCCCTCAGGGGGAATCAGATCTTTGAAGTTCAGCTGGGATAGCCTCCGGGTGCCCCTTCAAGAGCTCCGGAGCCTGGAGGTCTGGGGATGGCCCTTAAGGGTGTTCTTATATTGGTACATAACCAATGTACCTATGCAAAGGAAGAAGCTTGAAAGACAACACAAAGGCAGTTTGCATCTGGAGGACATGTTCTCAAAGCAGCAAAACATCTTTGTTATGAATGTAACATATGTGGTACTCTCCCTCTGTTTGGCAGGAGATAAGAAAAACAGAAGCAAGACAAAATGAAAACAAAATGGAGCATATAGGCATCGTGAAACAATTACAGTGCTGTGTCTCGTTAGTATCTAAATTTGGGATTGCCAGTCTTGTTTTAAGAACAGCTTTGTTCAACGCTCTGTGACAGAATTTAAAAGCTGACATATCTTGCTGTATTGTGGGCCAGTCACAGCTGGTGTAAATCAGTATAAACTAATGAAGTCAATGGAGCTTCTCTGATTTACACTAGCTGAGGTTATGGCTCAATAAGGTTAGACTTGCTTTCTAGGAGTGTTCAAGGAAGCCAACTTCTGTGTGTCCTGTGATGAAGTGGTTATTTATAATGGCCTTCAGTGTGGTTTGGAGCTAAATTTCCACATCAAAAGTAGCTTTATAAGAGATATCCTTACAGTGAGGTTCAGTGCAAAATCATGACTTCAGAAGCCAGCTTTCCTCATGCTCTCAAGTATTTGATTTCAGCCTGAAAACCATTTGAGAAGCCAAGAAAAGCAGAGCCATTCCTGCCTATTTCCCCAGCTCTGCTTCATCTTTGAGTCGCCTGCATATCCAGCAGGCCCCGACCTACGCTGCCCATTTATCAAAGCGAGTTACTCTAAGTGTCTGTTTATTTATGTTCCGAAATTCCCAGTAAGACAGACAAGTTTCATGCTTAACCTGAAAAACTGGGGATGGAGGTGGAGTTCTTACCAGTTCCAGAGCTATTTGTTTGACTTGGCCACTGGTAAAAGTAAAACACAATAACGTGTCCCAGAGTCACAGCGAGAGGTGGAGGTCACAAGAAAACAGATCATGTCTTTCACAGCTCTTCAGCTTCAGTGCACTGAATTAAGACTCCTGTCATTTACTTACTGGATTCCTCGCCCTGTGCACAGGCTCCAAGCATTCAGAAAGCAGCAGGTCTCTGCTTTAAAAGAACTGACAGGCTAAGTTAAATCTGTCCCGAAGCTACACTAACCTCCTCCTCCGCTTTTACCTGAAAGGTCAGATGGTCTCACAGCCCTCGGCTGACTTCTCCCATCTTCTGCTTACCAGACTGCCATGCCTGCAGTCCTGCACCTCCATACTTCGGTGCTCTCCTCCGCTGTATTTAACTGCCAGGATCCCATGGCAAATATGACCCTGATGCAGCCAAACCTGCCCTCCAGGCCCAGACCACCAACGTGTTGCAGCTCAAAGTGGTTTTTTGCAGAAGTACACTGTTTTTTCTTAGGGCTTTGCTCCCTGCATATCTAGCCATGATGTGCTGTAGCAGTGTGCTCCCCTCCTCGTCTCTGACTCCCCCTCCTTTGACCTCTTTCAAGTGATAACCACCTGTGGCTGTGGTGATAGATGTGTCCGGTCTGCGTCTGGTCCTGAAAGATGCACCCACTGGATGTGGGGGGAGACAGATAACAATACAATAGCCAAGGCTATTGTGGAATGTGCCCACCTAAGCACAGTGGTCAGTATGCAAATATGACCACGAGCCAATCTTACCCCCATAAATAGTGAGCAGCCCAAGAGCCCTTTGAGCTCTCCTGTACAGCAGCGGGCTGCATGCCAGGATCTCCCCTTGAGCAGGGACGCCTCTCAAGGTTACTCCTCGAGGTTGAGAGATTCCTTACCACGACAGATTCTCGGTAAGTGACTAACAGCATGCTAACTTTGAAATCTTAGCTAAGTGACATAAAGGATTAATTGTGCATACATAATCCTTTAGACATAAACTGTTGACCAAGTCTGGGACTAGGATTGAATCCAGCCGCACCTAGACTCCTCTCTGAGGGAGTTTAGAAAGCAAGGGGATCTTTTCTGAACTTCATGACTCAACAGGAGGGTCTCCCTGAGAGTTTTGTCTGACCCTGTCCTCTATGCAGTAAATAACAAAGTGTACCTTGCCATCAAATCTCATAAACTGTTGTTGCAGTTACCACTGAACTTTGTTAACTCAGTGTTTTACACCAATAAACTACATTATTTTTGCCTCCTTCTCACTCCATCTGCGACACGTGCTCTATCAGGTGTCTAGACAGTGTCACAGGCTCCTTCACATGGACCTTGTCACTTGGACACAGACTGTCTTCCCTAGACCTTCTTGCTAGAAGAGGGTTTCTGGACTCCAGTTGTTGAGAACCAAAACCAGGGCTGAAGCCTCTCCAAATTTCCTGAGTGGTTTCCACACATCCTCTCTAGAGTGCTGCTCTTCCATGTTTTCTTCAGTGGGTTTAATCCTCTATGGGCTCACAGGGGCCAAAGAGACAACTTTGTGGGAATGCTTCCAAAAATGGTATCTTCCAAACCAACAGCACCAGGGAAATCAACGTTGTATGCTGAATGTACAACATCAGTGTGTAAAAGCCTGCCTCACATCCTCTTGGGAGATGCCACTTTCTCCTAAAAAGTCCAGGGTCATCCTCCTCCTCCTCTTCCACACTCTCAGGTTTTGCTTTTGGTCTCTTTTCTCTTCACAAATGATCTGATAGATCTTCTTTCATTAAGAGTTGCAATCTCCTTTTCCAGGGAATATTCCCGGACTACCCCAGAGGTGGTTAGGGAGCCCCATTCAATCACCAACCTCCCAGATGGGTTGGTTTTTTCTAGGCACCCAGGACAGCAGTTAAGTGCTGTCTTTCTGGGTAGATAAATATCAATGCTCCTCCCTTATTAGAACTTTTTCTATGTAGATGTTTTTTCTTGGTATCTCTGGCTTAATATGGAGCCAAGGTAAAGCCAGAGAATAATTTCACTATTAAAACCATCAAGACACTGTGTTTGTTGTTTAGCATACAGATAGGCAGATATACTAAAGCATCATAAACACAAAGTACACCTTCTGTTCCCACACACACACACACACACACTGCTGTGCCTTGATCTGATGACTGTGATTTAGTGTTCCTAAGAGTTTGTGTTCACTTGTTACTTTGGAGGCAAATATTGTCTTTTTCTACTTAACATATCCCACAAAGGCCCATTATTTTCTTCTGTTACATCGCTTATATTCTCCTCCAAAACACCCTCGCAAACTGCAGAAAGATCTACCCGCACCACGTGTTGTGTGTGCTACATTTTCTTCTCAGTGTCTCCAGGTGGAGGAGCTGTGAGGCAGAGTCATGCTTAGACTGGACATCATGCAGCTTTTAAAATTGTTGAGGCCACTCACAAATCTTTCTGCTTTATAACCAGAAATGAAAACCAAACAGAATTCTTGCCTTTTTTTAATAACTTCCAGAAGGCACTTGTGTTTGGATGTCTCAAAATCAAGGGAAATTCTCTTCACTGTGAAATATTTTAAAAACAGAAGTCCACCAGGCAAATTAATTTCATTTCTGTTAATGCCATCTCACAGCCTTTCAGTATTTGGCTCTAATTGTGCTTTTTAACATGCGCCTATCCTTACTAGGGTTGAAGTGGAAGGCAGTCAGACGGTTCTCAGATAATGAGCAGGAAAAAAAGAACATAAACCCATTATCCCAGAGGAGCTACAAATGGTTAATTACGCACAAGTAACAAAACCGGTTTCCTCACCATCAGAATTTAAGGCTGGATCACAGCGTTACAGAACTTTCCTTGAATCTGGTTGGGGCAACGACAGGAAACTGCATCTTCTAAACTTTAGAAATAGATCTTAAACATGTAAACATAAGATATTATGCCCCTGTCTTTTAAGTAACATTTATATTATCTAAAATAAACAGTCTGTCTGAAGTTAGTCTGTAATTGACATCTGACACAGTCCACATTGCAACAGATATGATAAATGCCGTAAACAGCAGAAATTATGCTTCTCTATGCTCTGAGAAACATTCATATTTCCTTACACAGATAAACTTTATTTTGTTGCTACGCAACCCTCACACAAACCACTACATTCTGCAGTAAATAAGAGTACAAATTTTACAACTGAAGGGCAAGCATGTGGCCTTTTGGGTTTTCTCCCCATTTTGAGTTCCAGCCCCAGCTTTAGTTCACGTTGTAATATTCCATCATTTTATTACAAAGCTGCCTCTAAGGCTCAGTAAGGGATATTTCAAACAGAGCAAAAAGGGAGTCAGAATGCACGAGTCCTCCTAACACTGATGGGAAACAAATGGTGGAGCCGGTGATGTCAGTGACAGCGAAACAATGAAATCAAGGCATTTTTTTTCCCCCCCCCCCCCCCCCAACACTAAATTTCCACAAGATTTTCAAAACTTTTCTGTAGTGGCCTCTCCCAGCTTTCCAGTAACATTGCTATATCTGCAAGAGAAGTGGGACATATGAAGAGCCACCCTTAGTTTTACCCAAGACGAGATGAGGAGGGAGTCTTACCTCCTCTGCCTGTGCACCTTGGGGAAGGTCACTTTGCCAAATGAAGCTATTCCTTTGTTCTTTACAGCTGCAAAATTTCTCCCGAATTCAGCATGCATTTGTTCAGAGAACAGAGGAGCAGACCCTGTACACGCCCCTGTATCCTCATCATAAGCAGAGTGGATAATGCTAAGTTTTACCTGTCTGAAGCATGTCTGTGGAAACTGAAGAGAGCTGCTAGGATCTTCCTAAGTCGTGAGTTAACACCTCGACTATTCACATTTCTCTTTTGCACATGGCTACAGATCCTACAAACTCTCCCAGGTAGCATCAGCTTTCACTTGCCACTGTCAGCAAATGAATCTGGGTGAAAAATGTAATTCCGGGCTCCAGCTGGGTGCAGTCGGCACAGCTGGGTGAAGGCAAGAGGGCTACAAGGTTTTGCATCAGCCAAGGATCTGACCTATACCTGATGCACGTATATTAACAGTGGTCTGACTGCAAAGGGGGTTGTGTCACTTAAGCAGCAGAATTTCCCCAATTTCACTTTGCTGTTCAGTTCTTTACAACTAAGAGCGCTCTGAGCTCCTCAGCCTGCATGCTACATGCCCACACGCTTATAAAGCAATAGCACGTAGTCGCCAGGGAAATGACACTATGTTCGTAAGAAAGCAAT
Source organism: Egretta garzetta (assembly GCF_000687185.1). Taxonomy (NCBI): domain Eukaryota; kingdom Metazoa; phylum Chordata; class Aves; order Pelecaniformes; family Ardeidae; genus Egretta; species Egretta garzetta. The sequence goes on from NW_009260131.1 coordinate 3,775,961, forward strand.
ATTTAATCTCTGCGATCTACAGTGTAGCTTCTCCAAACAGTGAGCAAGTAGTATCTTCTACATTTTCAATTTCTGCATTTCGATAGCTGTTTGCTATCAAAACATTTCTGTTTGTAGTTTCATTTTAACAGCTAAGTTACTTCCAGGCATTTAAGTTAGTATTAACATTTCTTGCAAAACACCTCGAAGTTTCTATGTTGGTCTTGTATAAAGGCCCACCTCTAATCACAACTCCCAGTAGAGCAGCTTTCCTCAAAAGCCTAGGAGAATACAGAAACACCTGTAAAATTTGCTTTGAGTATTTTCTTCAACAGGTGAGCTCCTACAGACCAGCCCTTCTCAGTCAGGATCACAGGATGAGGCCCGACGAGTGAATGCAGTTGCTTTCTGTCTGGTAGCACACTTTCTGTACAACAGGCACCATGCGAGGCAATACTCTTCAGACCTAAATCTTGGAAAATAATCCTTGATGTCTTCGTATCAGTGTCCTGCCAATTTCTTCTACTCTCCGGCATCCTGGAGAAGGAGTTGGGTATCAGTGCAAAGCCCTATTTTTCTACCCCACTCTAAGCCTTTGCTTTTTCTAGCCCATAGAAATCTAAATTCTGTCAGATGAAATCCACCCCTTAGCAACCTTTGCCACTACTTTTCTACGGATTTATTGCTCTCCTTGTGAAAAATATTTTTACTTGTTTTTACTAAAGCTACTCAGTTCCCTGTCTATCAGACAGGGATAACAAGAAGTCCTTTTCCCATCTCTCGATAGCCTAATCTGTTTATATTGCAAACATTTCCATCTCCCTTCTCTAGGTTACTACAGCATCTTTCCCAGGGCAAATGAGAGCTATGAGGAAAGGTGAGACAGGGGTGATTATTACTAAGAGGAAAAGTTGACGTCTCACCTGTCAGTGCCATCGCCAGGCGAAACTCTTCCTTCAGCATCTGGAGAACTTCTTTTGCTCCTTCTTCACCCTAGGAGATTAGGAGACAATATGTACTATTTGTGTACATGTAGCTCACGTGTGTAGGTACAGACACATATGCATGTGCCAACAAAGTTCTACGTACAACTGTAACTCCTGAATACTCGGCATAGCAAATTTTAGATTAGATGGTCTGGAAAAAAACAGACACCATCACACACACATCCCTATGTGCACACATATACATACATGCATATGCTAAGCCTAAACAGCAACTCTAGGTATCTAAAAAACAGAAAATCGAGCTTTTTCTAACTTACTTGATAAACCAAGCCCCAGATGAGAGGTCTTCCGATGAATACAGCTTTGGCACCGAGAGCTAATGCTTTGAGAACGTCTGTGCCTTTTCTTACGCCACCATCTAGGAACACCTCCACCTTCCCCTCCACAGCCTCAATGATTTCAGGCAAGACATCAATCTAGAAGAGTGAAACCAGGAATACAGTTTGTCCGCTTCTGTGAACCTATTTATTTTTTGAATGAACTCTTGTGTGCAGGATCCAAGCTTTGAAGAAGCTAAATGAGCAATGGCATGCCTAACCATATGCACAAACAACGCAGCTTTGTATTGAAAAAAACAGTAGGGACATAGCATGTTGGCAGATATATACAAGGGGCAAATTTATTTGGAGAGTCATATAAATAGAATGAGAATCAGCAGGGTCAGGGGCACACAAAATGTCCATCTGATCCCATGACGTGTATCTGACACAAGCCAGTATCAGATACTTTGGAAGAATCTAAGAAACAGCAAGCACAGAGGAGGCCTTTCCTTGATATTACCCCCTCCCCCAAGCTTCCAGTGTTCACTAGTTTGGGGATGAAATTGAATCACCATCATTTTTTAAATAATCATCTTCACTTTCTTGTTTGAATTTATTATTCATTTATACTAAAGGGCAGCTAGCACCCAGAAGCCCAGAGGCAGGCATTGTACCTATAGACATGGAGGAGGAGAAAGGTGTGCCCTGAGGAACTTAGAGTTAGATGGAAAATGTTAATGAATATATTTTTCCTTTTGAAAATACATCATGATTACAGGAATAATTGTAGAGGAAACTTCTTCACATAAGAAAAAATTAGCTTTCCTCTGAGTTTTGAGCAAGGTGGGAAATGCTTTCTTTTAAGGCATGTATATGTGACTTTCACCAAGCTTTCCGTATCCCCTACACCAGTGATAAAAGTAAGGGGGAAAAGGATTTTTACTGTTCCTAAGTTACAAGTAAGTAACCAGGGAGTTAAGTAACATGTCCACACCACACAAGAGGTCCCAACGAAGATATGAGCCTCTTGAATTCAAGCCTCGAGCATTAACTGTTCCTATAACACCTAAATAGTTCCTATTGACGAAAATCAGGAAAGACACAAAACTGGAAGCCAAGTACTAAGGAGACTGGAAACAGTATGTGGTAGTAAGACAAAAGGCACACAAATTCATGTCTTTCAAACGGATGTAATTCATTTCCTTTCTAATGGATAAAAAATGACTAGGAGATGGGGGGGGAAACTTGAAAGTGCAGTTTGTTTTTAGATTTGGATTAAAATTTTCTTGAAGTTTGGCACTTGCTGTGATTTTTTTTTTTTTCCCCTCCCTTTGGTTTTGCTCTCTTGCCAAACATATTTTGGATCTATTTCCATATACAGAGACCACTTTGTACATCCTGACAAACTGTACCAATATTAAAGTGCTGTAATAACTAAAGTATGATGCAAACCATAATTAAAACATAGATTTCCTCAATGTGTAACTAGACACTAGAAATATTAACCAGCTTGGGTTCAGCTGACATTCTGAAAACCCATGAAATTAAAGCAAATTATTATGTTTCTAAAACAGAAACATTTAGCATGATCTGGTACAGATATTTACATTACGAAAACTGCATTGTGAAATAGAGTTCTTTGTACAATGAAATCCCGTGGAGACATCAGCTTCAGTAGTGCCTTCTCCTCTGCACTGTGGCGTTACAAAGGAACTACTCATAACAAGGAGTTTGCAAGTTTAATTTCTGTTCTGCTGCAGTTGGCAAAAAATTAATTTGCATTTCTTGAGCCTTCTCGTTTCTCAAAATGATGTTTATCCTCATACATTCTTCCTGTTGAATTACCTCACATGCAGACCTGCCCAAGATTTTCAAATACTCTTAGTGAAATTGGGGGATACACTCTCAAAAGGTGACGAGGACAGAAGTTAAAGAAGAAAAATTTCAGAAGTATTTGGCATCTATGCTCTGAAGATTCAGTTCCCTTAAGGTGCTAAAACTGAATAGCTGCAAACTCTCCAGCAGCACCAAATCACATTTGAAAAAAAAAAAAAAAAAAAGTCAGTCCTGACATCAGGGGGTCTTTTTCTTACCAGTCCCCAGGAGTACCTGGAGACAGTCAGGCAAGAGCATCTCAGAGGACAACTCCTCAACTTCATCAGCCATTGAGAAAACCATTTGTGCTGGCCTTTCGCTCCCCAGTGCAGGGCTTGGCTGGTTAAGAACCAGCCAACACAACCAGGAGATGGCTCCATGTGAAGACCTCAGAAAATCAGTGGGTGAAGCAATTTGGCTCAACTGCCCCCTCAGAGATAAGCGAGAGCAGAAGCGCTCCAGGGAGAGCGGGGGAAATGCCAGTAGGACAGCAGAGCTGAGCAGGTAAGACTTGACATGCAAAACACTCCGCAGAGAAGAAGGGCTTACCTGCCCCCCTCTCCCTTCAGAAAATAATAATGGAAAACAGGAGGTTTTTCATCAAGGACACATAAGGAGTATTGAAACAGTCACAACTGGGCTTTGGTTCTCCTCCTTTTCATTCTCTTTTTCCTTGCGCAGCTTTCCCTCACCAAATGAAGAAGGATGAGTGATGACTGGAATTTTGGGGGGGTTCCTTCAGCCTGAACACATACTACTTCATTTTCTTTTACTTCTTTCTTTTTTTGCCCATTGAGAACTTCTCAAATCCCTTTTCACCTTTAGAAAAGGCACAGGGTAGCGTGACAAGGAAAAGGAAAAAGGAAAAAACTTGTAATTTAACCACCCTGTACCTTTTCCAAAGGTGAAAATGTTTGAAAGGAGAAAAACGGAGAGTTTCATTCTGCCTTTAGCTGTTCTGTAACTGTAATTTTTCAGAAGTCTCTGAAGAATATTAAAAGGGAAAACCTACTCTAGTACAACCTTCAGTGAACTGCAAATGACAACAGTGGGTTTTCAAAAAAGGTTGAGAAAGGAAAAAGAAAAAGAGAAGACTAGAAAATATTTCTTAAAGACTTTCCAATTTCTAAACATCTAACAAACAGTAATACACTCTCTGAAATTGCCCTTGTAGATTTGCATGCAGGGTGCTGCAGCCAAGGACAGGGTGCCCCGGTAGGTTGAAGAAACAGCCACACGTAAACTCTCCCGTGTTTTTTTGCTTGATCTGACCAAGGGGAGACTGTGTCTAACTCAGAGTAAAATGTGACATACGTAGAGAAGTGGGGAGAGATTACTGCTCACGGGTTAAGGCATATAACACACATGTTGACAGGTTTTTCCTCCAGCTACCACACATTCAGAGAAAGCAAACAAGAAGCCAAAAGGCAGAGAAAATCAGAGATTACTGGTGTATATTGGCACCAGTACTTACAGTTGCAGGGACCCCATCAAGCTGTCGTGCTCCATGATTTGACACCAGGATACCATTTACCCCAATCTTTACAGCTTCTTTAGCATCATCAGCTAAGGAAAAAAAGACAACCAACCAAAATATGCCCTTATGCTCACTGACACCACGACGAGGGAAATTTTGGCATCTCTAAAAAAAAACATTACCAGCTAATGCAAAGCCACCTTAGGGCTCCATCCTTCCAAAGCCCCATCTTGACACAGAAAAAAAAAGTTTTATCTTTAAGCAATAAGACTAGAAAAGTCATTTGAAATGCTGGAGCTGAACATTTTGCCACTTTGGATTAGCAGCCACTTTGGTCACCAGCCTTTATTTTCTCTACTGTGTCCCACAACTCATCACTAAGAAATTATTTTGCTAAATGATTTTCTCCAAGCTAAAATTATCAGTGTGTTTACAGTAATAAGCCATACTTCATTAAACCACTTCCATGTGCTCATCCTCTTCTGACAGACTGGAAATCCAGCTTTCCCCAAGAAGTATATGACTCGTATCAGAGTTAGAGCTTACAGGTGCAATGCACAGAGCAAGTTCAATCTTCCTGGCTGCATCTGGTTTCAGATACAACTGATGTGGTGCCAACTGACTAATTTAGTGATCAGTGGCTCTGGTCCCTACCTAATGAACATCGAGGTAGACGCATGCTGTAGCACAGCCATACAAACCATCTGACAGCTCCAGGTACTTATTTAGGTGGCTGCTTCTTCAAGTGTCTTGGTTGCTGGGCTCCTAACCACTCATGAGGAAGAGAGTTTTTTCCCCTTTGATTGTTGTTGGCTCTGTTTTGGCAAATCTTCCTTACTCAGCCCAGTGCAGAAATATGAATGTTCATCCCACCATACTCTGCATCAGCAAAGCGGATGCTTGCCATTAAAAAGCAATGCCATTCTATGCAATTTTACAGAAATTTCCCCTGCACGAGCACTTTTCCTTCCCTGGTGCCTCTGCGAGACAGGACACCTTGCCTCCCCCACAGGAAGCAGCAGAGTTACTCACCCCTGAGGATTCCTTTTGCAACGATGGGCAGTGAGGTCAGCCCTCGAAGCCATTTGATGTCCTTCCAGTTGACACTTGCATCAATTGCCTCAGCTACATACACAGCCAGCCCACTATTTTCTCCAAAGTCTTTCCTGGAGGAAAATGCCAGGTTGCTGCTTGAAAAGTTTTTTAATCTAAAATAACAAAAGACATAGAAAAATAGTCTGAAAAAGATCCACTATGGCCACAAATCAGTCCCTAATGCCAGCATTCAATATGCCCGTGCTAAACCTGTGCTGTACTGCAGGACAGGAGCAAAAAGGCCTGTCTCAGTATGTCAGATCATAGTCATCAGTAAGCCAAAAGCTTTGGCTAGCAAAGCAGTTGCTAAGATTGGTGCAAGTTTCTCTGGCCCAACGCAACAGCCCTAGCCCTTTCAAAAGCAACAGGATAAAGTCCAAAATCTAAAGGTTCAGCATCAAACCCACAATCAGGAGGGAAGACCCCAGCAGCGAGAGCACTAATTTGGGCTCAAGCATCTGTCCTCCTGCAGACCTCCCCATCCGGCTTTGGGCATGGCATTTAGCCACTCCTTTCATGTCGGTTTCCCACCATAAAATAGGAACACCACTATCTGTCAGGAGCGCCGTGAGGGTAAACGCATCGGTGGCTGTGGGACATTCAGAGCTGGATGCGAGACAAGAATATCAGCCTTGACTGACATAACCCAGGACCTACTGAAGCCCAGAGGTGCACCTCTGCTGACCAGCAGAAATCCCCTTAGTTTTTATGCAGCAGATTTGGTTTTAGTTGGGTTTTGTTTTCTTTTTTTCAAATCCAGGGAGTTCAGGTACTGGAGGGAATAGGGGATTGGGTAGATGGGAGAGGAGAAGAAGAAAGAAGAGACATTTTGTTAAGCATAAGTTAGATGGATCTGCATGAAGCCTTGCAAAGAATTCAGAATTTCATCTGTCCAACAAGAGCAACATCCAGCCAGTTCACCTCGTGTCTTTTTTGCATGTTTCCTTGTGAAATGTAGTGGGGGGGTGAAGCTCTTATGAAAACATTAGCTATTGTTTTGGTGCTAAAAAGCAAATAATCTCACAGGTTCTAGGAAGGGAACGGTAAGTGACAGCCCCTGCACCAAAGAGTTTGCAGACTTCCTAGGTAAAGGAGGGGAAATAGAGAAATTCAGGCTGTGCTTGTATTAGAAAGCTGAAGCAGCCCCAAGTGCTTACAAGCATTAAACCACTATCGGCAACACCAGTACCGCCAAGGACACCCATGTCCCGCACGAGGCCAATTGCTTTGTTCTTTGGAAACTGCATCTCATTCCACATTGCGCAGTTTTATACTCCTATTTCACATTTTGGGAAATGCACGGGGTTTTTTGCACAGAAACCAGCTCACTTCACTGCTGATTCCATGTCTGCAACAAGCAGCATTTCACATGGAAAATGAGAAAGGAGCGGGCTCTCAGCAAGATCCAGCTTTTTAGCTGTTGGTTTGTGGAGGGTGGGGTACCCAGAGAAAAACAGAATCATGGATAAGATTATATAAATAACTGTTGTTTTTCTTGGCCTGTGACATGCAGATCAACACTTGAATGAATGTTGCCTTACATACGTTTCTGAGCACAATGGCACCTTGTTGTTGCCTGAAAACTTTGTTGAAATCCTGAAGCCAAGAAAAAGTTATCACGTAACTGAGCAGAGCCCCACGCTAGGAGAGTTTTCACCGCCGATTCTGCAACAAAACACTGTCCGAGGGTCATTCTGAAATCTGAAGTGATTAATTCGAACCTTTAAAGATTACTCCAACTCGATATTATTTCATACGGTTCACTCAAACAAAACCTTGTTACAGCTTGGTCAGGTGGGGTCAAAGTTTTTCAGAAATGCTCGATCGCTTTCCTCAACTATTTTTGGGTTACTTGACTCACATTCAAAAACTCTAACCCCAGGCCTTAAAATGATACGGCCCCTAAAAAAGCTATTTAAAGATTTATTTAATTTTCTTTTTTAGGTAAAATGACAGCATTGGTCAGTCACAGATCTGTAGCAGGATTACCGTATGGGGCATATTTTAATGTTAGATTTGTCTGGTATTTTTTGTTTTCTAGTGCTTTCCTCATAAGATTGTACTTCAATACCAAACTCCTAGGCAGAGCGAAGGTTGCTCTGTCAGCCTTCATCATATCATCCATTAGCTTCAAGTACAAGCATATGGGGGAGATCCGACACCCCAAGCTCTGGAGGGTTCATTCATTGCAGAGTCCCAAGCCTTAGCTTCAATTTGAATGTTATGAAAAAGAAGAAAGACCTCAGGATGCGATATTATATCTCTTGCTACGTGCACGTTACATATGGTATGCACATAGTGTAACAGTCCTAGGAGACATAGGAAGAGCACCTCAGATCCGTTGATAATACTCGAAAACTATCTTTCACCCAGAACTCAAAGTTAATCTGCTTCAAAATGCATTCAGCTATCCTTTATTTTGTTTTCTCTCCGTTACTGTGTTCATTTGCAGGCTCTGAATAAGAGCAAACACAGTAGCCTTCGTATATGCCACAGCAGACTGTGGTGACTACCAAGATCTACTTGCAAGATTCTCAGCTCCAGTTTACAAGCCCAAGTCCTGGATATCCCATCCACTAAATACTTTTCCAGCAAGTCCTTAGCTGCTAACACTGCGCCAGCACTTCAGCATATGTTTATCAGGGTGATCTCTGCCACTTACCAATTTATATTTGCAAAAGGTTGATGAAATCAGTGCCCTTACACCACCACTGGCTAACTGTTAAAATTAAATGCTGCGTAGGCCCTGAAGTAGCGAGGAGCTAGAATTAGTGCTGAAGTCAGTCACGAGGCCACAAATTCTTCTGAGATATAGAAAATGTCCCAAAACACATGTGGAGGAAGAAACTGTCCTCATGGAGAATTTAGAAAGGCTGATCCCCATGTATTTCTGTATTTGAGTAAAGGAAAAGTTGAAGTTGCTTGGAAAGGGGCTTCGTGGTCAGTAGCAACATGGCCCCAGACCCAGTGTCACAGGGTAACGTAGGTTCGAAGGGACCACGACATAGCTTGGAAGGGACCTTTGGTGCACCGAGTCCAGGCCCCCATTCAGAGCACAGCCACCTCTGCACCTGCATCCAAGTTCAAAGTCAGAGCAGGTTGCACAGGGCTGTGTCCTGAGTTTTGAAGATGCCCAAGAATATACTGACAGATGTACAAAGAAACCCCCCATCGCTCTAACTTTGTCAGTCTGCAGCCTCGTGTTCCCTAGCACACATGTCTTTTGCACTCTGCAAACAGCCAAGAAAGCTTAGTTTTGACCCAGAGCAGATCATAGCCCAAGCACAGCAAGAGATATGTGCTCAGTTCCCTGGTGTTATCACCCAGTGTGGCGTGTGTCACCTGGAAGAAATTGTGCCAGAGACAGATTTCCCCTGCAGCACCTCCCAGTGACCGTGGCACTGCCACACGCCTGCCCTGCATCCCACCAGTGGGCACCTACCTGAGGTGAGGAGGAAGCTGGAACTTGTTGCGCACATCGGCGATGCGCCTGCCGAGGAATGGCGTGTCCACCGTCACAAAGATCCCTTTGTAGCCTGCTCTCTCCGCACGCTTCACAAGGGATTTGGTAACTTCACGGTCTTTGTATACATAAAGCTGCAGCCAGTGAAGGCCAGCTGGTGCCGCTTCAGCCACTTCTTCGATGGAAGAGGTGGCCCAGGAGCTCAGCATCATTCCTGTCCCCATTGCCTGGCAGGCTGAAGGAACACAAGGTTACATCTGAGATTAGAGAATCCTCTGTTTTGGGTAAACAGGAGCACTTGGCTCACACCAGAGCATGTCGATGCATGTGATTTCACACTGCCTTTCCACAGTTTTAATGCGTTTTCAGCCTTCCAGGGAACACTACATTAATAGTTAGCATTCACTAGCAGTGGTGGGCTGCTGTGAGAGCTCTCTGGCTTATTCTCTGTGTTTATAGGCAAACTTTTGGTGGCTGCTGTCTGCACACTGCTTGAGATGATCCCTGCTCCAATAGTGGAAAGATTATAATCAAACTAAGCCTAACCCATATGAATAATTCTTTATCCTATGGGGAGCCTGTTTGTAAGCCCCTAGCGTCTGGCTGCCACTTGTCAGAAATTTTAGCACATATGTTCAAGGACATAGACACAGGCAGAGTTTGAAATTATCTAAAAAAAAAAATCCACCAGAAATATGCATTTAAGTCCTCTGACTTTTTGTACACTGCCACATTGCTGCAGACCAGTGTTTCGGGTCTTCAGTCCTCCTCACCGTTGTCACACATGCTCCCTCAAGCAGTTTGATCACAGCATTTTGGCTGCTTTCTCCCACCCTTAAAGTGTTCACTAGCATCAAACCTATGGTTCTTGAAGTGCTCTCCTAGCAAATGCCTGTTGTCATCCCTACAGAGTATTTTGGGGCACAATAAAACAGAAGGACACAGTCCAGCAAACAACCTTATTTAAAGGCTTGAGGGTGAAGCTCCACTTTTCTTTGCTTCAACACCTTCACCACCTGTCTCGGGGCCTGAAGGAGAGGGACCCCACATCCATTGTGTGACCCCACACATAAAGCTTCACACCTCCAACAATAAAAAGTAGAAGTTCTGATCTCGCCAAGAGTAGGAGAAACGCATCCCAGGCAGCACTCCCCACCCAGGAGACCCCAAAAGTAAATACAAAGATGAGGTGGTACAACAGGCAAAGTCTCTGCTGAGACCAAAGGGATGGGTGCTCATGTCCTACATGTTTTGATCTTTTACCTTCAAAAGCTGTGGAGTGAAATCACTCCTGGGGTGTGGACAGCCCCAAGGTTAAATGTCATCTAGCAATCCCAGATGGGGTCAAGCAGCTGGAGGTTCTGTACCAGTTGTCTCCTCAGTGATGATTTCCAACCCGGCCTGCACTACAAACCAGCTAACCTCATGCTATTATATTTTTATGAATCTATCACTTATTCTTTTTGGAGTAATCTGTCACTTAGTGTAAAATAAAGGAAAACACACTGTAAAACTCAAAAATATTATATAAAGCCTTATTTTTCTTGGTCTACCGCAGTATGCATATTTTTAATGTAAAGGAACCTCTGTTTCAAAACGTCATCTCCAGCCCATCGAGGAATTAAAAAGCGGTCTTTATGACAACATTTTATTAAATAAGGATTACAAGTCTCTTAGAGTGGAAACTTATGAACGGCTTATTCAAACAAATTGGTTACACCCTCCCACAGCCACCAGGCAGCTTTCAATCATTGGAAATACAGTAGCAATGAACCAAAACACTCTACATTTTAACTGTTTAATTTGTCCCCTTAAAATTACTAGAAAGAGTTCCCCCTCACAGATTAAGTCCCTAGAAATTAGTTTCTTCTGAAGAGCCCATGCATGCTGAATGCCTAACATCCTGTTAAAATCAGCTGTGCTGGGTTATCACACATCCCATAATAAGAGATTTGCCAAATCAAGTCCATTACATGATGCTAAAAAACAAGGGATCCACATTCTTGTTGCTCCGTCATATATGGGTTCGTGAATTAGGGGGAGGGTTGCTAACCCAGCAACTGCAAAACCCTCAGATCAGATAAGGGAAAAATGTAAATATTATGGTTCAATCTGCCTTTAGGTATCCATTTATTTCCAGCTTACTTCTCAAGTCTACCTCGACAGCCCTATAGACACAGGAATAGTTGCAAAAGCAAAAATCAAAATAGAAACCGTGCAATAAAATATACTTGGTGAATGGAAGATTTAACACACAAAATAATACCATATCCTTTCAACTCGTCCACATGTGTGGCGATATAGAAGATGCTGCTTTCATCTGATTTAAGATTAGATTTAAGCAGTGTGGTTCAATTAGAGTTCAGGTAAGCCAAACTGGGTTATGGCATTTTCACAAAAGCATACTCACAAAATTCCTCTCATCTATCACAGAAAGTTAACAACTCTCTGGTACAGCAGCAGTCCAACATGCGTACTTTGCATCTTCATGGTCAAATTCAAACTTCACACACACAAAATTTTTCAAAGTTTTGGAGACTCCAAGTTCCAGTTTTAGTTGATCTGTGCATTACCTTGATCATTTTAAAGCTTATTTTGACAATTTTCTAGACTTCCAAAAACTTATGACACATATTTCTAAGTGTTGCCAGGTTCTGTTTTTTTTCTACCTCAAATCAGGTTTTGCTAAAAATATATTCCCATTTCTTGAACATTTAGCTGCAGTTGAAGAAAACAGAAGCAATTCATTTCCTCCAGCAACTCTATTTTACACTTCAATTTGGGGTGCTGCAAATATTATTCTTACAAATCAGTACTGGATTCCCATTCCCATGGGAGGCTGTTGCAGCAATGTGTGACATTTGCCAGAACTTAAACATCAGATTTTTGTAAACCAGCATTTCCTCATGCCATTTCAGATTGCTTTTAGTTTTGTTGTTGGTTCTTTGGGGTTGGTTTTTTTTTGGTTTGTTTTTTTTTTTTTTTATCCCCAGCATTGCCCAAAGCATACATTTACCTTTGTACGCATTGCAGGCTCCCGTTGAGGTCAACGGCAGTGCAGAGAGCATGGCAAAATAGCCACGCACGGGAGGCTGGAGAAGTGTTTGATATCAGGACACTAAAGCTTGGAGTTCTTTGTATTCCACCTTGTTTCAGGGCCAAACATAACTAGAATTGGGATATGGTGGGGTGCCTAGGGAAGGTGAGCTTCAGAGCCTTTGCTCCACGGCTGCCTTGAGTGGGTGCAGGTGCCTCAGCTCTACCACTACCTGCCTGTACTTAGCCCAGGGAAGCCCAGAGCAAGGACACATCTTCACACCGGGGAACATAAACCTCAATAAAATGGGGCTTTCCTCATTCTTGGGGAATTCAGGTGAAGTATTCTACACAGCAACAAATCAAGGTTGACTGTGGGACAGGACCCACGTGGGAAGTCCACAGGAGAACAGAGCAATAACATATTTTAGCCCTTTTTTTCATCCTGAAACCTCAGAGTCTCCTTCCCACCTCTGATGGGACATTACTCCATTAACTGGTATGGGAAGGGTATGCAATTTGTCCCTATGAGCAACCCAGAGGCAACATACTTCAGGGGAGGACACTGGAGAAGAGCCCAGTTTAAGCTTGCATATTTTGTCAGGGTTACCTTGTATGGCAATGGGAACTCTTGCTATTTTTCTCTAGCTGTGCAAATTCCCGTCGTTTCCCTTTTAGGGGCATCTCCAAAGCACAGCAGCCAAACTGCCCCACTGCGAGCATTCTTCCCTGAGTCCACCAGTGAATCCCCTGTCCCCCATGTGAGGGGCCAGAGGACATTACTTGGGATCAACGCGATGTCCTTTTGGCAGGGTGGTATTTCTCAAGAGATGCAGCTATGTTCTTGGAGCTGCATCTCCTAAGAAACAGAGTTGTTTAAAGTACTTAACATTGCGCTCTTGACGAAACACACTTGGCTGAGAAATCCCCTGCCCAGCCTTACCTCACTTACCCCTTACAAAACGCTGCGTGCAAGTTGTGCCTACAATCATTGTGTTGACACATTTTGTCAGCTGTGCAGGAAGGCTGGAGGTAGCAGGGAAAAATACGTGTGGCCAAAATGGATCTGGCTGGTCTAGGAGGGCTGTCATGCCAGACCGCCTGCGTACACTTGCATCAGAAAGTCCCCTGGCCATGCCAGTCTCTGGGGGAGGGTCAGGGCCAGGTCAGTCCAGGCCATGTTGTCCCATGTGAATATGGTCCTCTTAATTACTCTGGAGTAGTCACACCTCAAAATTAACTTTTTCTTTTTTTTTTTAAATCACACAGGTAACAGGTGAAAGATGGGTACCAAGTCCTGCTATTTTCATTGTGGCTGAGCACAAGAAGCAGCAGATTGCAAAGTCCCTCCTTCACCATCACAGGCATGTCCGATGAGCACAAGGAACCTGGATTCAGATGCTCAGGAGCATCAAAGCAAACAAAAAGCATGGTAGAAATCTGTTAAGAGCTGAAGGAACAAAAGCATTGCTCCCTCCCTAGTGGAAATGGTAGAGCTGCCAGTAACTCAAGTAAAACAAGGGGGGAAAAAAATAAAAAGCTTTTCAGTCAATATTCCTATTCTCTATTTGGCAAAGCAAATGGTGCAGTCACATCGCAGGTGATGGTGAAACCCTTCTTGCGTCAGCAGTAACTCAGAAAGTTGTTTGAGAGCAACTGCAGAGGGTAAACATAAAAAACATCAGATCTGAGCAACTATCATTCAAAGTTTTTCAAAAGATCTGGCCCAGAACGCAGTCAGGCTGCCCAGCCTGATTTTTGGCAAGTCAGAGAGGAGTCAGGTATTGCAGTGCTGCTCCTGGGCTAAACCACAAGGCTACAGGGTAATTGGGCAGTCAGAGAGCATTATGTGATTAGCAGCATTGTAAACCAAATACACATCTCAATAAAATAATGCTACATACCCGTTTATAATCAATTAAGGTTTAAAAAAAATGCTATTCCTTGCTAAGCAACCGGATGGTGCACAAGATTTTGCTTCGGTGGACTTGAAGGTGGGTCCCATGTGCAGGAGCACGAGCACTCCTGCACTCGCAGGGAGTGCTGGCTGCAGACAACACAGGGATTGTGTTGCTTTGCAAGCACAGCATGAAGTTGGGATGGCAAATGAATGTCTTTGTGTGGAGGAATAGTGAACCTTCCAACAGGCGAGAAAGAAAAAAAAAATAGTCATGTAGAATCAGAAGAGTTCTGTTGAAAAGCATTTAGAGAACAGCCCTTTGCTCCTTAACGGTGGCTAAGATTATTCATCAAATTTGGCAAATATTTTTAGTTAGAGGTTGAAATTGGAGCGGGAAGGACAAAAAAAAAAATAAATCACCTAAGTCAAAATGTCACTAGTTGATATTTTCAAAATGGAAATGTTTTCTTCTCAGCTAACACTTTTGTTTCAGAACAGAGCTATGGCTAAAAGCATTAACTAGTAGGAAAATGAAATAAAACATTGAGGTTTGGATCAAATTAAACATTTCAGTTAATCCAAAACAATTTTCCTCCCAATCTTTCAGTTTCTACTGAACAGAAAATCCATTATTTGGAAAATTGCCACGTACACTGATGAACTACAATGAAAATGCTAGGGAATATACTTGAAGACAGACCTGGAAAAACTGGGACAACTGCCGAGGTCCGGGAAATTGTTTCAAGAGAGCTTTTTCTATAAGGAAGGACTCCATGTCCATTTAGACACATCAAAGAAAACTGAAGAGCGACCTTATTACAGCCTATATGGACAATTTTTTTTTTTTTTTTGAAGTCTAGCTAACAGAAGTATAAGTAAATCCAACATCTGGATTTGAAGCTGTACAAGTTTTGACTATTACTACTTATTCTGCTCAGAGCGTAGTTACGCCAAAGGTGAACTAACTTAGGCTGTGTTGGATGGCCTGCCACCAGCAACTTTAAAAGTTACAATTGAACATTTTTCCCTAAAAAGATCTAAGCCATCTTCTAAAAGAACTGACAGAACTGTCAATGAAGGTGTGTTTAAGGCAAGCTGCCAGACTTTACCCTATTTTGGGTGAGATGCACACTCCTTTCCACCAGCTTGGTTGCTGCAGGAGAGCATCACTTAAGCAGCAGCAGCGAGGGGCAGCAGCTCCCAAAACCCTGACGAGCCCCAAAGCAAGGGGTCGCAAGGACAGGGAGTTTTAGCTAACGAGAGACCATGACATGCCCTTGTCCCTAAAGCAGACATTTATGCTGCAACCTGCAGGCAAACCCGCTGGAAAAGCAGAGCAGTTCAAAGCAAAATGATGTCACTTCAGGGAATTCCTTGGCAAGATCAGGCATCGTTCTCAAAATATAAGAAGGTAGGGGAAGGAGTTGTTAACACTACCTGCACCCGCCTGCTCTGCAGGTGAGAATGGTGCGAACCCAAGATTATCTCTTGGGGTCTAGCCCCAACCAGGTGGACATGTGGCTTGTGGCACATGCTGAGCATGTGCGGGTGCTCCTTTGGGCAGGGGCCATGCCCCCCAGCACAAGCTGGGTCACACAACACCTATGTCCCTGGCTGGGAAGCGGCAAGATTCCAAACATGCCATGCTTCCAAGGATCGTCACAACAGCAGAGGCATCACCACATACATCACTTGCTACACACCTGAGCCAAAAGTCAAGCTTATGAAGTAAGCCAGGCTTTGCAAAAGCCACAAGACTATGGATCAGACTTGCTTGGCTTGCTTAAATTGGTGCAGCTGAAGCAAGAGCTGATTTAAAGCAATCAACAATCTGCTCACTTATATTTCAGAGGTATCACAGAGTTTAAGAGAAGTTGCATGTAGCAAACCCCCTGGTCCCAGATGTCTCAAGCTTAAGGGAACCTTTAAGCCAAACATGTACTTTACAGCTAATCCCTGTCATCTTATAAGGTCAAATGAAAAGCTTGGCACCAAATGCCCCCCTCCACCTCTAACAGCGCACAAAAATCGAAGCCATTTTTTTTTTTCCTCTCTACAAGAAACACTAATGCAATAGAGGGCATGATTTTAGTTACCCTCTCTTGAAAGCAATGAAAAATTTACCAATTCCCATGGATATGTTTATTTGACCACACATTCAAACCGTTGCCAGTACACCAAGCTTTCCTAGCTTGAAAACCCAAGAACTTGAAATGCAATAATCACATGTTAAAGTCTGAAAAAGTGCACTGAAGTCCGGCAATTCCAAAATTAAGTTATGTGGTAGATAACTCAGCCCTGGTAGTCAGCCTTATTGTACCAGTCTACTTCACATGCCATTAGAGATTTATGCCTTAAAACATGGCCAGGCTGTAGCATCAGTGGGAATTTTTGCTGAGGAACATCCTGAATTTTGTGTGTTTCAAATCTTGCTCTTAACACTGCACTAACATCTTTGCACTTAACATTACAGTATAGTGCTTCAGAGTTTCCTCCCAGCATAACCTGGGCCAGAAATAATCTGCAAGAGTTGGCAAAGGATAGGACAGCGCCAAGGCATCCCACCGGACTCCACTTTGCAAACCCATTCAAGGTATTGGAGCTCCATCGTGTGGAACGCATCTGCACATACAATAGGCATAAAATCTTTGGCTTCCTAATAAATCTCTTGGGAAGTGTGTGTGGGGGGGGGGCTGGGAAGTAGTCCCAAACATACTATAAAATGTGAGAAATCTGCTTTTGCAGAGATTGCTGCTGGGGTTTGTGCTGCAGGCCATCACGGTGCACATCCCAGCGACGTGGCTTTTTAATACAAATTGAGACCAACTCCCACTGCAGGGCAGGTAATTAGACTCACTTCACACTAGCGTTTGCTGCATTGGTCATGGAAATGCCGTTAGATTAATAGCTCAGTCATGCACAGGATTTTTTTTTTTTTAAATATTGCCTATTTAATTTTGTATCCTTTCCCACTCAGTGCTAGAGAGCACTGAAACACACAGCCTGATGCCATTTGTATGCAACTGGCCCGCCCTGTAACCTCTTTCTCAGATTTTGTGTCATCCTGCAGCTCAGGTTAAAAGAGTAAGAAACCATTTCACATCTGAATTCCTGTTAACATCCCATTTCTCGCAGCCTTTCAGGCTGTGGCCTCCATGCTGGCAACATCTTTATGCTGCATCTAGCCCAGAGGAGCCCTTATCTCACTGGCTCCCCGGGATGCGCTCAAAGAGCTCTCTTCAAAACAAGTATTTTTCCCCAGACAAGAAGGCTTCTGAACTTCTAGAAGCAGTTCTGTAACAGAAAAAATGTTGCCGTGAGAATAGATATAGTTATATTTACAGAATGTATAGAAATATATTGAGAGATGTAGTTTTACATTTTATACTTGTTACAAATGATTCCCCTCTCACATACTGCATTTCTCATCCCTGTTTCATAGCGAGAGAGAACCCACACGCAGAACAGGTAAAGGAAAACAGTAAAAAAACCAAACCTCAAAATAAATCCGATTACTCTGAGCTCAAACCCGTCCTGGCCACAGCATCAGGAGGAAGAAACCAAGCCAGGCTTCACAACCAGCAGGCACAGCATTAGCCTGTTCGTCTCCAACTCGCTGTGGGGGGGCTTTGCAGAGTTTACCTTTAGCAGTAGCCGCCTCTCCGTCAGCGTGAGCCATGCGCTGCATAGCAGTTGCTCCCACGCAGACCGGCATGCTGATTTTCTGTCCCAAGACTGAGGCTGACAGGTCCATTACCGACACGTCCCTGAGCACCCGGGGGTACAGCTTCCATCTGACAGAGAAACAAATAAAGAGAATAAAAAGCCTGCATCATCGGGGTTATTTACAGTTCCTAATGGGCAAGAGCAGATCTTCCTGCTGTCAGGAGAAAGGTGGTGAAAGCTGTGTTGGGGCTGGGGCAGAACCTCACTGCGTGACCCAGAGCTGCAGCAGGACTCACGAAATGGACAAATCCAGGAGGGAGCAGGCAAGGAAGTCCATGGAGGGTGGAAAAGGCAAAGAGCCTTTGAACATTATTGGCTGGTATCATCTGGAAGAAAAGACAGGAGCTGCAAAATAATAAAGTTTATGGTAAATCTCAGCCTTCTCAAAAGCCTTGGGGTGGAACTGGATGACAGAGGGTGTGTGGGAACAGAAGTCATCAACCCCCCACAGTTATTCTTTCTATGGACTTGGGAGCCAAAAGTCATAAGATTTTTGGATCAAACTAGCCTGGCCAGCATGCTTAGCCCTCCCTGTCCCTGTGCTATGGGTCTCTGCAGTGAGACTACACAGAAAGGAGCTGCCACGTGGGAAGTGGGTGGGCAGGATGGCTGCCCTGGCTTTCCTCAGCTCAGGGAGGGTGTGGAAATCCACTGCACCACAGCTCTGCTGGCAAAGGGACTGAGCCACTTTGCTCTGAGAGGTCCTGTCCCCAGCCGTCATCGTGCAACACGCAGTCCCTGGGACTACAGCTGCAGCCCTAGAGACAGCCCATCAGACTGCAGGGACTCCGGACTTCCAGCAAAAGACCAAACGCGGCCACTGTAATTTGGTGCAGGAAAAGACCGAGTAGCACAACTGCTTTCCCAACAGGGCAAATTACAATCTAGTCCTTGAATGGTGTGGCCCAGCATCTGCTCAACCATTCCCGACCCTGCTTTGCCTTCAACATGGCCGCCAGAAACCACATCAACCCAGAGCTGGGCTTTGTTCTTCACTGGGGTCTTCAGGCCAGGTACAAATGGAAGCTGACTTCAAACCAGAGCAAACTAAAACTCACTTAATCTGAAATTCCAATTTATTGCGGTCAAGCTGGACACACAGAGAAATTTATCTTTCCTCCCTTTCCCCCCCCCCAGCAGCAGCCATAGAGGATCATGATCCCTCTTATGAAGTCAACTAGATGACACTGCAATATCCAAATCTATCTTAATAGGGTTGCATTCCTGGGGATACCTATGAAATTGGGACTTTTTCTCACCGTGCAGGGGATGTTGCAGCACAGTGTTACTACAAGCCACAAGAGGGTGTGCAATAGTAGGGGCTGCCTCTCCACATGAATGCACGCCACAGGGTACGGCATCAACCTTGCACTAAGGCATCTCTCCCTCTGAAAGGACTCTGCACTTTTAGATGACTGCTATTGAATTTTAATTACAGAAAATCATTAAAAGCTTAAGCTCTAGTATTGCTGAACCTGACCACCTGCTCAGCACTAGAAAGCTGGAGACTGATAATATTATTATTAGCAAGGAGATAACAACCAGAGTCACGGTTACCCTTGGACTATGCTCTGACAGCAAGTAGCGGTCAGCTTGAGCTTGCATATTAAGCTGACAAGTTAGGGAAAAAAAAAAAAAAGACAAGATGCAATCTTGTCATTTTATAGAAAGATCAGGAGACATTTCCATAAGAAGCCTGGGACAGAGCCAGGATGAGACCTACATTTCTGCAGCCTGGGTCACGCCAGCTCTCCAGGAAGTGCTCCCCATGGAGGAGAAAGATGGTTATGATGCTTGGAAGGCGATGTGTGGTTGTGGGAGTCAGCTGTGTTGTTCGATGCCAAGACACACACTGCAAGTATGCCTCCTCAGACTTGTTTTCAGGCTATTGTACTGGTTTGTTATTTTTCAGGGGAGGATGGGCTGAGGGTGGGGCAAAGAAAACATGACTTTTTTTTTCCTCCCCCTTTCTTCCTAATCCTCATTCTGAAGGCTTTCTCCCAGCAAATAGAAAAAAAAAAAACAAAAAAAACCACCAAACAAAAATCCTTTCATAACCTTGCTCATATTTACAGTCAAACTCAAAAGCATAAGGACGCAAAGTATCTCCCTCTTCCCCAGCTTCCTAGTTTCTCTGCTGTCCTGTCAGATTTTTACCTGGTACAGACCACTGCCATCTCAAAGCACACGTGTGACGGTCCATCCTGAAGTACCAACACTTCTGTAGTGTTTAGCTCGAGAAAAGAAAGAGAAAAAGCAAAAAAAAATCCTCCCAACAGCACATGCAAGAAAAATTATGCTGTTTCAAGCAGCAATAAACAGCCTCCTTCCCACTCACCTTTATGTACCATCAAATTACTCTGTCCATGAGCTTTTTGGGGTCCTCAGGCTCATTAGACCCAGACTTTAAATGTAAAGGTCTCCTTTCGATGCCTTTATGGCTTCCCTTCCCCTCATACCTTATCAGGTCGCATCCTCTGGACCAACATCAAATCGACACTCAGAACTGAGTATTTACTGGGTCCCACAAAAAACACCAAATGGATCACTACCTGAGTATTGCACGTTTTAAAGAAAACCTGATCTTACTTTGGAAATGTGGGGGTTTTTTTCAGCTGTGAGTTTGCCAGATACTTGAAGTGAAGCATTTTCTGGACAAGCAAAAGGAAAATGCCCTTAACAACAGCAAGCAAAA
>NW_009260131.1:3796493-3828279 GCF_000687185.1 Egretta garzetta
TGACTGGAGCGTGTGTTCATTAGGCTGCCACACAGCACTTGCTTCCTCCAAGTCTGAGCGAAAAGATTTCATGGATATTTTGTAAAAACCTTGTATGTTTTTTTTAATTAATCTTCTCATCACCCACATTTTTTTCCAGCCAAGTCCCCACTCACGTGCTGCAATCAGCAATTGCAAGCAAGTGCATCTTTCTTCCCAGCTGGAAGCGGGGAGATGCCGCAGTGGGGTAGGCAGCAAGCACTCCCAGTTCAGGCAGCTTCAGTTAAATGCTGTTTTGAAAGAAGCATGAAAGGAAAGGAGGGGGGATTTGCAGGGTTGTTGGGTTTTTTCCCTTTTCTCTTTATGTTCAAGAATTTCAGAATGTAAATTATCTTGCAGTTGGGTAAGAGGGAAGCACTCACTGCTTTCCCCACTCATTTTCAGCTGTGAAAAACGCTGAAATTTCCAAAGTGCAACACATTTGGAAGCAGCTCCTCTTGTTTCCCTTCCAAGTCATACTAAATAATCCCTTTGTGCTGCATTGCAAGCAGCGTGTTTGGGCAAGGACACACCATTCAAGCAGTCTCCATCCTACCTCCAACCCACTCTGCTACCTTCATCTCCCCTACAGCTCCACTTCCCATCACAAGGGGCAGGTGCTAGTGTTGTGCAAGGTTAAGCAGCAGCTGCTTTTGCTTGAGGAAAATCAATTTTCTCTCCCAGGATGCCTTGCCATCCACACAGTGACTCTTTTCACAGCACTCTACGAATCCGAGGTGAAAGACATCACAAACATTACCAACTTATTATTGCAAAGATTCCTTTCCTCCCCACTACAACTTCACATCCTTGTCTGACCCCAATCGCACTCTCAGCCTTGCTTTTTTAACCAATATTTAGATTATTTGTGTGCCCAGTCATTTTAACACCGACGTAATCTGCAGAAAAACACGCATTGATGCTGTCACTGATAAACAAGCGACTGCTGGTCCTCATGCACGACAACAAAACACATCTTCACCAAAGGCTGCCAGGGAGTCAGCGGCAGAAGGTGTCACAGCAGATTAGCAGAAACATGTCCCCACACACACAGCTGTCCCCCTTCATTAAAATGCCAAGAGGGAAGATTTCAGATTGATTTCCTGAATGCCATCAAGCTAAAGGCATCCCGACCTTGTCACAAAATCTATTCTCCACTCAGGCCCCTTGGTTCCTTGACAACTTGAGAGTGAATTTAATCGCCAGACAGCACGGTGCGGGAAGGACACACAGCATTTCGGGACGCAGAGCAAATGCAAGGTGAATGCAGTCAGATGCCATAGGGAGTAAAATATGCTCTGACATCCCAGATCATCTTCTCCACCCTCAATACGCCATTTACACCAGTGCCATCTCCACATCATTTGAAAACCATTAATAAAAAAATAACTAGCTGGCCTTAGCAGGAACACACGGATGTGGATATGCGAGCTCCAGTTCTTCCCTCAATCCCAGGCGAGCTGGAAGAGTTACTGGACCTGTTGTTAACCTCAACTCATGCTCCAGTACAGGTCCAATATACTTCAAGCTCCTGTGCTGTCAAAAGGCCAGGACATTAATTTTATAATCTAATGAGTATGGATTGTGCTGCTCCAAAACATAGCATGGGCCATTCCAGAGGAATTCCAGCATCTATCAAAACTACTGTTCATTTGCTAGATCAGTCCTTAATAATAATCTATTTATTTCTCCATAAATGCAACCATTCAGTTGCCAAAAAAATAAAGAGCTCGCAGACGAACCCCACACTGATTTTTCTCCAAATAGAATCCCTCCTAGTAGTCTCACTCACCTGAATAACCTTGCACAGCAAAGGTACAGCCTAACAGTTCGTGCTTCTGGTTCAGTTTCACACTTTCTTCTCTTCTATTTAAATATAAACATTTATACATATATCTATAAATATTTAAATCAACTGTAAAAATTTTTAATCAGGCTGAACCCTGCAACTGAGCTTCTGACAGTGGAAATCAACAGGAGTTTTCTGGCAATGGGAAATGAAGCTGAGCATTCTCATTTCTTTCACAAAATCATCCAACTTTGTGGCTCAGGGGTGTAAAGTCCATCGTACTTTATGTTTACCCACAAGCTGTGCTCAGGAACAGGGAGAAAAACCAGTAACCTGCTCAGAGACAGAGAGGGACTGTGCGAGAGCCAGAGCAAGAAGTAGCCCTGTGTCCTTGGCTATTATAAGGCCACGCTTCTCTCAACAGCATCAAAGAAAAAGAAAGATTTTAAGAGTTGCTTGTGCCAAACAGGTCTTCTAAACCAAAAAACTGTGAAGTCTTTATACCAGTTTTCTACCTTTTCTAGATGGGTCGCCAGGAAGCCACTGCAAACACAGCTTACTGAGCTGTTAACAATAACAACCCATGCACTCAGAAAAAAGGACTACACACATCTGGTCTCCCAGCAGCAACAAGTGGCAACCACTGTAGCTATCGAGATGGAGCCCACGGAGCCCTGTGCTCAATGTGTTTCCAAATGTTTTAACACGTTTTTCAGTGCTACATAAGGGCTATTTTTAACTCTGACCACCTTTACTACCACCTCCCTCTTTTTATGAGCAGATAAAAGAGCACGTTTGTCCATGAAGCTGTAAATCACCATAACCATGCTCCAGCCCTGCATCCTTTCCACTTGGCACAGGTGAAAGTGGTAAGCACCGGCAAACAACTTCAGCTGCAATGCCCATCCTCACTGGAAGAGCCATGCTAGTGCTGCAGTGACCAGAAAGGCCAGGGAAAGGAGGGAAACCAGCTCTCCCACTGACCTGCTGGGTGACCTTGAGCACATCACCACACTGCTCTCTGCTTTGGTGGACGTCCAGAAAGAGGTGTAGATGTAGAGCAACGGAAAGGTAAGAAGCAAAGCTTTGCCTTCAACATTTCTGCCCTGTGACCTCTCTCTTTGGCTGTCAACAAGTCCTGTTTGATGATTAAGTAGAATAAACACCACTGTCAAGTCTTTTAGACTTTATGGGAATACATTTAAATGGCCTACGCTACTGGGGAAATTACAGATACACAATGGGAAGGGCAGCAAAGACAGCACAGCTTCCATCCCCTTCGCACCTTCACTGTTGAAGAGCAGGAACCCAGCATCAAGGGCCTTTTAGCCATACCAGGAGCCGGCACATTTCTTTTTTTTTTTTTTCCCCATTTATTTTTTTAATGTCTCAGGCTGTTCAAGGCACTACTAATTAATTAATTAATCCTTCAGTTCCAGGCTGCCTGCAAGCTCTGCAGTTTTGAATACTTAAAACTGGAGGCTCTTCTTGAAAACAGGACAGAAGATGCCAGGAAATAGGAGGTGAGCCCGAACCCCACAGGTGACCAACCCAATGCAAGGAGGTCTTCTTGTCAGAGGAATCTTCCCCTGCAGTGGGAAACAGCTTCAGGGCAGAGTTGCTCTTTTCTCACCACTAACACCCAGCTCTGCTAATACCAAAACAGCAAGGGGACTTACCCAGCTTTTTATTAGCCTGTCTCTGGGCAGGTTAGATCCAACTTTTGCTTAATCACGATTAGCTTAGAGGTTAGTAGCAAGAAGTTCACTACTTCTATGGTTTATTACCTCTGAGCACTTCCTTTGAGTGTCCTTTCCTTAACATCTCATTCATTTTGGTTTTACGAGAGCAAATATAATATCTGGAAGCATTAAAAAAAAAAAAAGTAAGCACTACTACATCCCTTCCTGCTCCTATTTATGCCTTGGAGCCAGAGCAGTCCTGCAGCTTGTGTCTGAACAGCACCAAGCACAAGGGGATTTCCAGTCTGCGACGGGGGATTCTGCATAGAGCTAAGAGGTCAGGAATAAGCGGTCACAGTGTAAGCTTGTTTTCTCCTCCTGATGTTATAAAGCTTTTCTATACTTGTCTCTAAAAACAGGCTTCTGAGATGATTTCTGAGATCTGGCCATTGAGATCCTGATAAACTAATTACTACTGAGTTTCCTAGAGCCTTACTAAAGCTGCATGGAATTTCCAGCTGAATTGCTCTTGGCCTGTGGAAAGGCAACAGAAGCGGTAACCAGGATTGCTGCTCTACAGCAGAAAAGTGAAATGGGGAGGGAGAAAGATGAAAGACAAACTGGAAAAATCTTGGTTTAGTTTGTTGGACTCAGAGGGATTTAAGACAAAGCCTTAGCAAAGACAAGTACGGGGGGGTTACATGTCTGCACCAACTCAGCACCCAAAGGGAAGGGAAGCCAACAGCAGTTAAAGTGGTTCAATCAGGCTCTGCCAGGCTGAAGTGATCATTCCCCAGCTGCCTACCTTCCTCTGCAGCACTTGGGCTGATGCTCTGGGGGCAGAGCAGCAGCAGGGACTGAGGGGATGGAGAACCAACTGTCCTGCTGTGAGTCTCGACACTCTTCCACTGAATCTGACAGCAGATGCCAACTTACTTTGTGTTGACCTTGTACTTCTGAGTCAACAGGTGACCCAAGTTCAGGTTTTGACAACAGTAAAGGGCACCAGCCTAAGTTAAAACTGGTTTAAATTGTTCCCATCATTTATAATATTTCCTGGTGAAGTGCTGACCTTCTGCTGGAGACACCCCAAGCATGGCTTGGCCACCCCAGTACTGCGCCTTGGCTTTCACAGCTTGCTCCAGAGCTAGGATACGCAACTCCTTTTTGCTAGGCTATGCAGCTCTGGTCCAGCAATGTTGCACAGGCACTTACCAGGGCAGGCTGCGTAACTAATTCAGTCTAGGAAGAACCAGCAAAAGACAAAAACCAAACTCAGGACATAAAAGGAATCCCTTGCTGGCATTATAGCCCAAAATGTAGAAATCAGTGTTTCAACAGCTGATTAAACACTGGAGCTGAAGGACTCTCTAGGGAATTTATGTTAACAAAAGAAATAAAATGCTGGTAAAGCTAAAAAGATGCTAATGGATTTTAGGGACTGCTTTTTGACAGAAAACATTAGGTGGAAGAGTGAAAGGGGAGAGACAGTTGTTCTGAAAAGGAATTATTTGTGAGTCTTTTTGACAAAAACCAAAAAAAGCTTTAGAAAAATTGAGTTTTGTTCACACAGAAAAATCTAATATTGCACCATATCTACAAATAATGCAGAATTTACAGTTTCCCCCTCCCATTCCCAGCCTTAAATCATCCTCTTACCTTGAAAATGCTGCTACATTGTCTGCTAGTGTTTCCTGGTCATCCGCTCCAGATCGGTAGTAATCATACACTGATTTGGGGAGGAATTTTTTAGCGTACTCCTCAAAATCAGCAATGCAAACTGGTTTTCCAGACATGTTTGCAGATCTCACGGGGTTAGTGTATTCCTCCTTCCCTCTCTTTTAAGCTCTGTATTTTTCTCTGTAAATCATTAATATGGGACCTCATCTGGATTTGACTTACCTACATGCGGGAAAAAAAAAATACACCAACTTCTTGTGTCATATTGGACTTCATCACTGCGTTTTGTTTCATGTGGTCAAGGCCAACCTAGAACATAATAGAATAAAATATGGCAAAAATATAAAAAAATGAATCAGCAAGGAGAGAAATTTGTAGGTGCAGGAAGCATGACTTAAACCTGCACTAAGAGGAATGTGCTGTCTCTCACACATGCCGTTATCACCCCAAATATCCAGGAGATTGAGAAAAGAGATACTGTTTATGTCCAAAAAGCAAAATCCCGATTTAGATATTTATAAAAGTGGGTCCCAGCCTGGATTTGCATTTAGGACAACAGCTAACACAAGCGAGTTTCCAGTTATTTCCGTTAAAATCCTGGATACCGAGTTAAGTTGCAGGGACCCCGCTGCCAGGCAGCTTGGGCATCTAACGCATCCTCAGGGAAATGGCTCCTCATTTTAAGGTAATTCCAACTCCACATCCCAGCAAGTGCTAGTTATTCTTAAAATGTTAAGAAGTCAGATGCAAGCCAGGGAGCCTGTATTTTGCTCCTTGTTCATTCTTTGTGGTGCACTGAGAGGAAGAAACGCAATGCAATAGAAGTATGGCTGTGCCTCGCTCCCTTCAGTAATTTTGGGCTTTAAGTGACTTCTTTTTTTCATTTTTCAGCAAGGCTGAAAGACTCAGATAACATCAAGTTAAATACACATATACCTCTGAAAACCACAGCCATCTTCCCTACTGCTGGGTTATAAATAACAGCTAGGAACACAATATTCTGCAAAAAGCAAAAAGCAAAAAAAAAAAAAAAAAAAAAAAAAGCTTAGTATCAGCGGGAGATCGTCAAATATCTTTGGAGAAATATCTTGGGAGCTGAGGCAGGAAGGATGGTGCCAGCCGTAAGCTCAGTCTCAGGAATCATTTAAAGGGAATAATGGTACTAAGAGATTTACAGTTATTTCTCTAACTGCTTTCCCAGATGAGGGCATCTCAGATAAAGATGTACAGGGGGCTTGGGGGGTCATTTTTATAGCTGATGAGAATATTCATGGGAGGGATTACTGGAAATGAATATCAATATACATACAATTACACCACGAGGCATTTATCACACATCAGTGTCAGATACAATTTAAATGCAAACTGGCTTAACATTGACATTTCTCTGTGCTCCCAGCACCAAACTGGGGACATGTCTGCTTTCATTTATTTAAAGTTTGCATCGCCTGTGCTAAAACCAGGTGTTCATCCTAGAGCATGAGACAGTAAGCATTGCACAATAGCTAAACATTTTAGCGCGTAATGAATTCAGCAGCTTTTACTGCTGCAAAGTTGCACAAAAATTGCTGAAGGTAATGATACTATTTCACCACTGATCTCCCCCCCTTTTATAATGTCTATATTCACTTAAAAAATAAAGTTACGCTCTTCAAAACACTTCCCACCGTGATCTTTCCCTCTCTCCACTTATTCACACAGTATCGGACTGCTTTTACTTTACCAGTCTTTATTTGCCACTCAGGCTACAAGTCCCCCTTCCCTCCCCTATCACGAAGTCACTCACATGCTGCCCTTTGTGGATCCCCCCCCAAAATGTGCCGACCACACACCAAAGCCCAGCAAATCAAGAAGTTTAATCTGCTGCTGAACTAGGACTATTTGGCCTCTTACAGGTAGCACGAGTGTAACCCTTAGGAGAGCGCAGCAAACATCTCCTCAGCACATCCGACGCCAACACATAGGCTGTCTCTGATGCCGCTTCCCTCCACGTAACTGGAATCTCTCTGGATGAGAGGTTTCCTCTGGCTGTTTAATGAGACATCAGCTGTCTGAATCTAACCTTGAAGCAAAAGAACAGCATCTGACTTAACAGCAAAGAGTTTGCCCAAGCAGCCACGGCAAACCTCATTGATAAAGTCAACGTGGGATTCAATTGAAACTTTCCAATGCGATTAGGGCATAGGAGGAAAAAAACTGAACACAATCAGGGTAGTGTTACCATCCTCTCCCGTTATCTACTGCTTCTCACTTGATCCTTTGGCAGGTCACTGGGGAATTGCCAAAGGAGAGCTGTGTCATGTAACTGGAGCTGGGCTGAACCAGGGTCTGCAAAGGAAACTCTTTGCACTTTGGTTCAAAAAAGGGCTATTACAAATTACAGGAGAAAAACAAACTCACAGAGGGCTACTAAACACGGATATACAACTTCTGGCTTAGAAAGTGCTCCAATCAAAAGCCAAAAAAAGTGTTCTAAGGAATACTACAACATGTTTGTCCTTACATACGTTATTTGCTAGAGAGAGGAAGATCTCTGTGGCATTTTAGTCTGAACCACTGTGTCCTACTGCAGGATCAGGGAGACAATGTCAACGGATTCCTGTCAACATGCAAAAACCTCCATAGGGGAAGGATGAGTCAGCTGGGGTTCTCTCACTTCAGTTAACTGCAGTAAAGATTAACTGGAAAAGTTAACCGCAGTATATAATGAATATATTTCAATGTCCCAGCGATTACCTATTTCTCAAGACTGTTGTGCAAAGCTGTTTTATTAAGTAACTTCACTTACGTAAGTGGCTGGTTTGACTTCCAAATGCCCCGTAGGTGTTTGTGAATTTCTCCAAATAAAGTCAGAAAATACCCATTTACAGATTCTGGACACTATAAGGTGAAGTGTTTTCAGTGAGTAGCTCACCTCAATCACAGCTGAACCAATTTAATTCCGCCCCTCCAAGTCAGAAGAATTAACAGAAAATTTTTGTGACTTCAGCATGAGAGAGAGTCGGAAATGGTGGACCTGTTGCAGGAATGAGGACAGTTTCTTGGCCATTCAGCATAAACCACGAGCAGGTGGCCCTAACAAGCCCCAAGTAGCATCGATTTTCTGAAGTCAGTCAGGAAGTCTGTGGAGCACCGGGGTGGAGGGAGACTGAAGCACTGAATGGAGGAACAGTTCTCCTGGGAGGATCCGGATAACCAAGTACAATGAAAACAATCCAGGGGAGATCTACAAAGTGCTTCTCGGCACCATTTTTGGCCCCCCAACCGCACAGCAATAACCAGACATTAAAAGTGCCCTTACCGAGCATGATCTTTTCACATCCTTGATGGGGGACTGACAGTCAGACACTTTGAATGACCATGGTCATTTCTGCATACTCTGCAAGCATACGAGTGATTGACACGGCCTGTGCCAAGACGATCAGCCGTGCCTAGGTTCAGCTCTCACCCCCTGCTGGAATTCAGATTAACAGGTGCAAAAGTCTAAAGTACCAGCAGGCTCTGAGAAATTCTAACGAGCCAAGAAAAATGGCCTTTCCATATAAAATGGAAATTTAAATGAAAATATTTGATTACAAAATCCCCATTTGTTCCTCGTGTGTTTAAATACAGAGCTTTCCTTTCTCCTCAGGAAAGACGAAGTGAAAGTAAAGCACACAGTTTTTCAAGTGGTTTTCTACTGGGAGAGAAATTAAGATGTATGGTTAAAAGTAGTAGTCACCACAGCCTTCATTAAAGTAAAACAGAACCCTTTTCATTACCCTGTAGAGAAGGGAACGAAAGGTATCAGCGGACTTGGTTCCCAAGCAAGCGAACTTAGAAATGAACCGCTGGTGCGTGATGGGTTAGGAGCGGAAGGGTAAGCAGAAAATTGGAGAAAAGGCAGGCAGCTCCTGGGAAGAGCTGCAAAAGCATCACAAGGGATGTGCACTGCTTCCCCCTGGGCAGCCCATCACAGCCAAGCATCCTGGCGTTTTTTCTGCGTGCATGTGTGAGAGAGGCGGTAATACTCAGAAAAGGGAAAAGAAGGGGATCCATTTCCTTCCCACTACCATGCTGCAGCCAAAAGACCTGCTGCAAAGTCACACAGCTTTTAATTTTCAATGTGTGATCAGCTCCTAGGAGGCAGCACACACTACTGGGCAGCCCCGTTGCCGCAGCTGGGAGTTACCACTGGCCCAGTTCAAAATTCCAAGATAGAAAACAAGCTTTCCTACCTCTCCAGTACAGCCATCAGAGAGTTATCTTCATATTTCCTCTATAAAAATAGAGCTTACGTTTGTCTGATTGCTTAAACAAAGTCATTTTCAAAACCCTATCAGATTTTGATTGTAGTATTCCACCTGTGTGTTTTCTTTGGGAAAATTTCATATTCTCACAAGACAGAACAAGAAGCAGCTATTTCAACAGTAAACCAACGAAATGCTTCCAAGGGCTTAATTTGATACCATTCTCCCTTCAATTTTACATTGGGAATTCAACGCAACAGAAAAGCAGCAGCCCAAAGTGAATGGCGCATCACCCAACCCACGCAGCAGTTCTGTTGACAGCAAAAGGCAGTTCAGGTAACTCACCTGAAGAAAGCGAATCTGTGCATTGGATCCAGTGGTCGTTTGCATCATCCACGTACATTGCAGCAATGGTTCCTGGCAGTCACTTCTCCCTCCAGCACACCTATTTCTTTAGCAATGACTGCTTGCTGTGAACTACAATCAGAAAATGTGCCATTTAGATCTACATGCTTCTTTTTGACCACGTCAGTAGGGAGAAATGTCCTCCAAATCCCAGAAAGAGTTAGCACACGATTTGCAGAGTTTGTGGATTTCTCGGGGAGCGCGGGAAACTAACCTAACGTAGAGGTACACAGGCAAAGCCCTCAAGGGTTCAGAGTTACACTGTTTTGCCCGGCAGCCTGCATTTGATCCCCAGCTGCATTTTATACCTTCGAGATACCTTCGTACTGCTCAGCCCAGAGTTACTACAGTGAATTCCTCAATCCAGGTAAGCGTTTTTTCACTCATGTAAGATGGAAGCAATTCCTTAGTGTGCAGGTTTGTTTTAAAGAGTTTAAGGAATCTTCACAAGTTACAACCTCTGCTATCAATTGGAAGATCAGTATTGAAAAAAATAACCTTTTGTTAATTACACAGATGAGCTGCACAATGAGAAAATGAAAACTAACTACAAGATGATCATAAATACAAAATTTATATGGAATTTCAGTAAAAATACCCATAGTATAAATTTGCAAACTTTTATATGAAAGACAATCCTGTGTAACACTTTCATGCAGGAAGCCCATGTAACAAGCACTGCCCAGCACGGGTGCAGCATATACAGAGTATTCCAAGACACGCGTACAAGTTTCACACATTTCTCGAGGACAGGTGTTTTGAAAGGCTGGATATATTTCTACCCTCTTTAAAAAGTAACCCACTGGATATTTCTGAATAAGTTGCTTTTAAGCATTCACATTCAGATCCATCAGGGACCGGTTTTCAGAGTGGCATGCATCCCATTTGAAATTCAAATTGGTTCTCAAAAATCTTAAGTAATTTTTTGACATACAGCTCTAGTTTACAAGCCTTACAGCCCTCTCCTTAATCAAAACATTTTGAACAGTGTTAGCAGCAGCTTCTCCAAGGACATTTTGTCTATACTGAGGTTGCAAGAACAAGTTCCATTTTTTAAAATTAATCATAACAGAGGACAGAGATAACAGAACATTCAGATTGCACAAAAGGTTGGTACTGACTTTTTTCTTTGGAAACAGACCAAGCTTAATACTGTTGTAATAGTCTAATTAGTACTATACTTGTGTGATTCAATTAAAATGTGTTTTAGTAGAAAAAACCCTAGTTGTGGAAGGTAACATCATACTCTTACTGCAGAGCTAGTGGTTTGTTAAACACAAATTTAGCCTTTACAGTGTTTGCTACTTATTTTTTGCCAGACAAACATTAGTCAAACTTGAGTATCTCCAGTACTGTGCTACAATACTTTTTCCTACAAAAGTTCAACTGAGTTGGAGCTATCAATGGTTGCATAGGATCTGTAGAGTCTTAATCACAATTTAGTGATCTTTGAAACCAGATACTCCAGTACATGCCATATGTATATGTCATGTACATATATATATACATATATAAATACATATACATATACACATACATATACAGTCAAACCCAGGTTAGCATTAATATTCCCTACTTTATTCATGACAACACAGGAGCAATGACATATACATTATGTTCAAGAAACCCTAGAAGCCTAAAATTGCCCATTTCCAGAGCCACAAGACAGATCTATGAAGAGAGGAACTGCTGTCACTTGCTGCCTGCTTACTTAATCCTTGCTCAGACAGTGATCTTCCAGTTAGGTCTATTATGATGGAAAATAGTTAACACCTTCATTGTAAATAATCCAAACTTAAGTGACATGCAAAAACAAGAGGAAATTTAAGCAGAGACTTCAGAGGATCACCACACACAGGAGCTTCTGATCTTTCTTGCAGCATCTCATAAACCATGTATCTTGTACGACAAAGTCATTTGTGGTTTGTGGCTTGCTTTGTTTTTTAAATTCAAAGACACCATAATGAAACCCAACTCTTGTGAGAACACCTTATGTGTCTAAACATTCAAAAAGCCCAAATACCTCATCTTGAGCACTGAAGAGATGTACGCTTGACTTTTTAATACTTCACATTCCCAACAGCATACAACAAAGCCACTGTGAGGTATAAGGATGTTCTGTATTTTTTTAAAGTTAAAACCTCTTTAAACAGCTAAAGATGATTTCAGATGACTGGTTCCACTTTATTAAAAAAAGTGAAAAGAAATTGCATCAAAATTTAATATTGACATGCTCCGTCCTATACACTGAGTATCACAAGACCCTATATAGTATAAAAAATCCTCTTTGGTACACAACCAAAGTCATCATTGCCCTCAATCTGTGCTGGATACAGTCCCACATATTTTTAGCGCCCGGTAGTTTTGGATCCACGACAGAAGGGATATGCCCATTCTTCCCTTATGCAAGTTCATGTAACTGAATATACACACCAACTCCTGCTTGTCTCATGAAATACGGTTGTAGTTTTGTTTTCATTTTAGACTTTCATGAGCTCCTGATGCACAGATAATGAAAAAAGCAAATATACAATGGAAAAAAAGAACCCAAATCTGTACTCTGTGCTTTTAGGTGCAGTTCTTCCCTCCAGACTACAATGGCCACAAAGTTTTCTTCATTTTTGCAAATAAAAAGCTTGAGTTTGGCATTTTGGTTTTGGGTTTTTTTTTGTTTTGGTTGGTTTTGTTTTTTGGGGGTTTTTTTTTTTTTTTTAACAAAACCACAAACACTGCTATGTACCACAACTGCTACTGAGTTCTGCTGTCTGCAAGCTTCTACAATTGCTCATGGGACAACACACAAGTAACAGAAAACAAACTGTTCTCATTATAGTGCAATTTATATATGTATATCAACTGTATGTTTTCACATACGTGAAAGCATATTTACACATGTCCACTATATGAAACTCAAGCTCCAGACTGAGAATGTTCCTTAAGAAAATTCATATTCAATATATGCAGTGTATTTTTGTTCTTTGCACAGCTGTAAAAGACCAATGCAAACTTTCTACCATATAGTTCCAAGACACAATATGCAACAGGACACAGACAGGAAAAGTTAAGCTTTCTTATATGCTCTTTATAAACATTTAAAAAAAAAACCTGAAACACCACAAGTTAGCCCTATTAGTCTCAAAGGAAACCAGCATTTTGCACTTGCAAGTTCTCTCTTCTAATGAGAGATGATTTCATCTCTGATTACTCTTTATTCTTGAAGAACAAGATGAAATTCATGCACATTAACAAGATTTATGCAAAATATATATATATATATAAAAACAAGATTGAGAAACATCTTACACATGTGATCGCACATCAACAAAATAGGAACATACAGGATCTCACTCTAGGTATTCCTTATCAAAAAAAGCCTTCTAGATTAACCAAGTCAAAGGAGGGAAATACTGTTATCTTTAATGACTTAAGTCTGCTAACCACAGCTAATGCTGTCTACCTGGCAAGCCGTTTTCACTTTACACAGTTCAATAGACACAAGTTTATCTTGATATAAGTAGCAACCAAAAGCTTCTCCCCATTACCCACCCAGGTCTCTTCTTTTTTCCTAACATGCCGGTTCCAGTGACAAGAAGTGGAAAAGTGATCAACGATAAAACTTTCAGTGCCTCTTCAGTGAATATTACTAAAGCATTTTGACTTCTGCCAAAAGTATTCCAAGCTGAAAATGGCAGAACTGCACTGCACATGACAAGCTTGTACTGACAAGAAATATACAGCTTACTGACTGCAAAGTGAATACTTCTTGCTACAATCACTTGAAGGGGGGCGGGGGGGAGGGAAGTCATGCTTTGGCAAAAATCCCTCTGTGACCAAAATAATTTTCTTTTAAGCTTTTTAAAAGTTCAAACATATTTTAAACATTTAGCTGCCACTCTTTCTCGGCCTGAGGTTTTCAATTACTCAAACTCCTTGGGTCAAAAAACGCAGCTGACAAGCTCAAGCTGTGCAGCATGCCTCCAAATTACCAAAAACTGAAGAATCTGGGGGTGTACTGTACAAACATCAATAAAAATGAAAGAGAAAGGTGCTTCAGTTGAAAGTGATAAAAATAAACCCATCATATACAACACTTTTAACAGCAGACTATTAAGGTGCCTTCTTTCACTACTGTATCACTTATCTGGTGCTTCTGTGGTATTTGGAAACAATAAACATTCAGACAGAAAAGTCACAGTCCTGCCAAGCTACTGTAAAGAGTTAAATGTCCTGGTCTTGCTAAGGGTCCGTACGTACAAAGGAACACAAGCATAGATGACCCTTTTATAGCTGATGAACTGAGACTCTCTTACACCCCTTTTCTCTTAAAAAAACTTCAGACAGGTAAGATATACTTATTTTGATTGTCATGGCTAAAGTTACAGGATACGCAGACGTGCTGATAAAACAAACCCAATAAGCAAGTATTAACTTAAAAAAAAGAAAAAAAAAAAAAGAGAAGCCTGCTGACAGAGCAGAGGTTTTACGTAAACACAAATGACAAATCAAGTGAGCGCTTCAGCTTCAGACGCAGGGTCTGACACTTCTTTGGTCCAAGTGTACAAAATATACCACCAAAACAACTATAGTCCATTATCAGCCACCTGACTTTTACGCTGTCTTACTGAGCTTTCAGTCTCTGAATCAGCTAAAGGTTGTTCACTTAAGTCTTCCATTTCTTCTTCCCCTGATTCTTTTCCAAGTGCTAAATCCTCCTCTGAGTCATCAGCACTTGAATTTGCTGCGTCTTCTCCATCTGAGAGATCTTTTACATCTGCAGTCTCTTCCGCATCATCTGCAGAAAGCTCTGCAGTCTCCTCTGGTTCTTCTAATGCTGCATTCTCCACATTATCCTTTGTAATTGCTTCTTCTAAACAAAAGAAGAGTTTCAAATACTGAAGTTAGACTGAATCTCAGAACAATGTCTTTTAAAGTTACATCACCATGTATTCTGAAATATTCATTGTTATTATTGAAAACTTGTATAAGACTATTTTCCTTATTCTTCAGTTATTTCAAATAAATCTTCAGTAGTATTTCTCCTCCGTTTTCACTTGTTTTTCTTGCATATTGGGCATAGATAGCTTTCATTTTGTTCCACCAAGTTACAAACTAAGGATGGGTCTGTTTACTTGGCTCCTTGAAGAGGTATCATTATCAAAACAAATCAGTGGAAAAGCAATAAGATACTGGTAAGCACTGTCATCGAGTCAACCAGCCAACTGGATCACATACTGCACAAGCATGCATAGGCGCCTTTTGATAGTAATGAACATCTAAGCTTTTGAACATGGTAATTTTGCACACTTATAAATTCTAGATTTGGCTAGTCTTATTGGCAAGCATCACAGATGCACCATCTTCAACAACAAACTAATACACAAAGGTACAGAATTAAATACATATTTAATTACAGTTAAGTTTTGACTCCATTTAATAGCACAAATGTACCAAAAGGTGTTCCAGAGCTTAACACATATCTGGTGCTGACAAGAGACTATTTCGTGTGCAAGTTTTTGCCTCCCATGTTCAGAAGGAACACAATACTATTCAGAAGCCATCTTACTAAGGATCAGAAAGATGTTTTCTTCTTTTATTTGAAGGAAATGCAATGCCTTTCCCCGTCTCCACACTCACAGTCTCTAGATTCATTTGATTCCCTCTATATCCCTCTTTCCCCAACCACAAGTTGCGCAGAGAATTTTACAGGTTCAGAATGTTGCATCTCCTAATCAGAATCACAGAATGACAGAATGGCAAGGGTTGGAAGGGACCTCGGGAGATCATCTAGTCCAACCCCCCTGCTAAAGCAGGTACTCCTAGAGCATGTTACACAGGACTTCATCCAGGCGGGCTTTTTCAGTTTGTACTCATTGCCCCTTGTCCTCTCGCTGAGCACCAGAATAGCGTCAGCTCATGCTGAGCTCACAGCAGGTCAAGGAGGTGTCACCAGGGGACTCCTGAGTGGCCTGAGGGTCAGAGGAGATGGTGGGACTGTGACAATCCTCCCAAGCAGAACTGAATAATGCAATATACAGAATGCATATTAAGATGTGGAATTGTCCTGCCAAAGCAAATTCCTTTCTATATTTAAGCAACAGGTCTAAGTGAGCATGCACGTGCATAAAATACACAAAACCCAGTATCTTTCTTCCAAATTTCTTCATTTTGAATACATTTAGCCTCTTCACAGATGTAGAAGCTAGAACAAGTTGCTGTTGGAGGGTTTTTTTGTCTGCTTTGCTATCCTCCACTTGGATGCTTTGACATCAATATTTGAGAGCCCAACGTATTAATCCTCATCAGTGTGACTAAAATGAATACCTGGATTATTGGTTCACATCTAACTTCTTG
This sequence comes from Egretta garzetta, assembly GCF_000687185.1. NCBI lineage: Eukaryota > Metazoa > Chordata > Aves > Pelecaniformes > Ardeidae > Egretta > Egretta garzetta. The sequence continues at coordinate 3,812,648 of NW_009260131.1, forward strand.
ATATCTAAGAACTTCTTGACATTGGTTCACATCTAAGTTCTCCCTCCCCCAAGTGTACATTTAAACCTACAGTATCTCACCCACTTAAAAGAGTTCTTACCAGATGTTTCAGCTCTGTATCTTGACTTGGATGGGCAAAGGCAGTCTGAAATCAAAACCAGTATCTGTGTAAAGGAGAAGAAAAGGCATTTATTAGCAAACCATCCCAGCAGCTCCTGCACTGTTAAGTATTTTCCTACTCATCCTTTTCAGGTAGACATACAATAAAATTTAGGAAGTTTTATTATCTTGCTCAGAGACAAGAGCTGTCCTAAGGAGCTAAATAAAAGCACTGAAAAGAAGTGTGTTCTCAGTGTATATCAACCATCATTCTCTGCTTTCTACTCCAAATTTTCTGCCTCCTACTTCCCTAAATTTATTCAGTATTGAAATGGCTTGCATCTTAAGAAGAGAGGCCCAGAACACAGTTGAGGAATTTTTATTTATTTAAAACTTATGAAGCCTTCCTGGTCAAGATTTTCTATATCTTGGGTCATTATTCAATTCCTACCTGACTCCCCAGTACATGATTGTGTACTTCCACCTTTTGTGCTTGATTTTGTCTTTTAGTTCTTTTCTGTTGTTGTTGCTGCTAAAGCAGCCCAATGTAGAACACATACAATCAAAATGCAAGGAAGATATTTGTGTCTCATTGTCATGTGCTAAGGGTAATGCAAAGGAAAGAAAAGAGACAGATGATAACATGTTAAAGAAATACATTTCAATCACTGAAAAGCTTTTTTAAAAAGCTGAGAGATTAACTCTACATTTTTTCAGGGCTTTTTTTCCCTTTCGTGAAGGAGGTAGGACTTCTTTTTAAATCATCGTATTCATTTGCTCCTAGTTACGCTAACTTGATTTGCAGTCATTTGGTGATGAAAATCTACCATCTAGAAAAATGTAGCTGTTTAAATTGTATTAAGACAGTTGCTCATATATACCAATACTGTACACATATTACATACAAAAACGTGGTTTTGTCTAAATACACACACACTGCTTTGAAATCACTTCCTTGTACTACTGAGAAACACACTCATGCAATTTTTCTTTATTTCACTGACACCAATATTCAGGCTGAAGGGCAGACATCCAAGTGCCAGAAACAGCCTTTACAATTCCTACATGAAATGGAGATTTAGCAGCTAGTTAAACCAGTTATCAGCATAACTGCTTTAAACTGTCTTTGCAGTTGCAGAACACACTTGTGGACCAAGCAACTAGTCTGAAAGAACTTCGATTCCCACCTGTCTCTCCCAGCTCAGTTTCTTATTTGATATTGATATGGGAGAGGTCATTGAGCCACATCATTCAAATATTCTCAGAGGAAATAATCCCAGCTCCACAGATAAAGCAACTTTGAACTGTTTTGACTCACGAAACAACATAGGGATCAGGATATGGTCCTTAACATTCACATATATAAGCTAACAGGTTTGTTTGAATAACCTTCCTGATGTTTTGGAGATTGATATGTGAATGTACCAGTTCTGGTTAGTAGCAAGAGGCCAGATTTTTTCAATTCCTAATGAGAACTCATGCCAAAAGATCATAGGAGAGAAAGAAGTGAAATCAGATTTTATTAAAATCAAGCTGTAACCACAAAGCTATGCCCTGGAATAGAGTAAATCAACTAAACCCCCAAATCTTCAAAGCCTTTGAAAAATATTTCCATCCTTTCAAGTAACAGTGCAGCAGCATACTTACATTGCTAACTCCCACAAATACAATCCCACTCCAGTTAATAAAAATGTCTCCACAAAGTCTGTGTTTTTAGAAAGTTGGAGTCTTTACACAATTCTGACCATGCACATTCAAGCCTTAAGTACAAAAGCCTTGGATACAAAAGGCCAATATAAAAGTCACTTGTTTAGTGGATGGACTAAAGTCTAAATTGAAGCATGAATTTCATAAAAAGGTTAATTTGAGTGAACCAGTCCTAACCTTTACCAGAAGTAGGTAACAACACTAGAGAGTGGATCTGCAGTACTGAATACTTCAGAATTTTAATAGAAGAGACTGCTTCAGCTGGAAGGGACCTACAATGATCACCTAGTCCAATCGCCTAACCAATTCAGGGCTGACCAAGTTTAAGCACATTATTAAGGGCATTGTCCAAATGCCTCAAACACTGACAGGCACTGGGCACCAAGCACCTCCCTAGGAAACCTGTTCCAGTGTTTGACCACCCTCTCGGTACAGAAATGCTTCCTAATGTCCAGTCTAAATGTCCCCTGGTGCAGCTCTGAATCATTCCCACACAACCCATCACTGCATACCAGGGAGAAGAGATAAATCATTAAAATAAGGTACTTCATTATATCTTATCAGTGAAATTGTGGGTTTTTTTCCCCACAAGTTAATGCAAAGCAAAAGTTCTAGGTAACTGAGAAAAAGAAAGTAATATGCTTTCTTACCAAACCCAGGAACAGGCCAATCAATAAGGTAGCTAAGATGAAGATTGTATAAGAAATCCAAACATGAATTCCAAGAGTGCCAGTGAGGTAGCTATGAATTTGCTGGAAATGAGAAGATGATAATTAATAACTTCATACTTAACACCACTTATGATTTATACTGCTGTCACCATTACATAAATTGATATCTAATCAAGACATTTAACGGTATTCATACTAAAATCTTCCCTTTCAAGCCCTAGTCATCCTTAAAAGTCATACTATAATTCTTTTGATACCATTAAATCTTGTTTTTCTTTACTGAGTTGTTCACATTAAAAGGCTTTTTAAGCAAAGGATGCCCAATTCTTTCTTCCTAACGTGCTCAGCATCAGAGATGCCATGCATAACCTTACTGCAGATAAATGTATGAGGAAGGCCCAGAGCACACAGGAAAGTATCACAACATTCTTGATCCTTATATTCTGTAAGAAGGTGGCAACTGTTTTGAGACAGGCTATTGGGCTAGATGAGCTGCACATCTGTTCTTATGGCCTCTGTTGTAGGAAGGAGACCATACAGTAAGCCACACCGATAATGACAGTCACAGAAGACTACAAAGCTGAGTACTTAAAAAAGGTAACTTAGAACTTAAAACATTTCAGAAACAAAAAAGCAACCAGGTCAGGTTAAAAGCAAGTGTGCTTTTATACCAACTTCACAAGTACATCACCAAGTGAAAAAAATGTAACCTCATACAGGACTTTACCCCAAAATTGTATCTGGGAAGCAGAGTGGTAGATAAAGTAGCACAAAATCCAAATACATACTTAAAATTTGGGAATTAATTCATTAACTAAAATTGAGCCATTTAGTTCTTACTCAAGCTCTTTAGTTCTTAAAAGGAGCCGCCCATTCTAAGCGGATACTGAATAAGTGATTTCACATATAAATGTAAAGAGAATAATCCAAACACATTAAGATTTCTTTGAAAGTGAAGTCTGTTACTAATACCTAAAAATTCAATTGACTGAACCAAGCATCACAGAGTCAGATAGTCTGGTAGGAAGTAAATTATGACATTAGACCTCTTCCAAGAATATATCTATTAGAAAGCAAACCACAATCAACATTTACAAAAGTTTAAATATTGAAATTCCAGGTTGGGTTTTTTTTTTTTTTTTGGTAAATGTCAGAACAGCTTCCAACATTTACTAAAGCACATGCAAGGACAGCACAGCAAGAAGAGTGAGGAAGTGTATAGCTGAAATATTCATCAAAGCGGAAAGCAAATTAGAGAAGGTTTCTTCCCAGAGCATTTAATCTTTCAGGAAGGAAACTAGACAGAGACGAGACAACATCATTACACAGCAACCGTGGAAGAGAAATGCCAGAAGGCTATAAAAAGTTAATACTGTCCAGTGAAAGAAAGAATCAAAGATCGCTTGCACAGGAAACCTAGTAACTGCAAGTTTTGTTTGATTCTGGGTTAGTCAGATGCTTACTGGAAGTGATACGAACTCTGTTCAAACTACTATGTTTCTTTTCTGTAGCACATTACAATATTAAGATCTTCTGCTACAATCAAATATAGTCTCTCAATCTTGGCTACACTTGAGGATCTTAAGGAAGTGTTTCCTGACCAAAACTGGAAAGGTCTGAAAATTCTCAGCATCTGCATGCTACAGGAAAAACTTTGATCACTCCCAAACGAAAGCGTCTTGAAATATTTTTAAGCTCAAAACATACTTCAGTGTAGACTAAGCATTTCTCCTTTACCTCTAACAATTACTCTACTGTCCAAATTTGTTGTGTTCCTATGCAAATGGCATTATTTTGAAATCCAGATGTAGAAATTCTTACTGAAGAATAAGACCCTTCTCTTCTCTTCTCCTGTACACTACACTAGGTGCAAATGAACTGCAGAAGAGCATAATAGACACCTCTTAAAAAGAACCTGGGTATAATTTTAGGAGTAGCATTAGAGAACCTGGTAGATATTAAAGGTATTACTGATGTTTACAACCATTTTTGTAGCAGCTCTCAGAGAACTACTTTATCATGTTAGCACACATTGATAGAACACTTCAACTATACCAAGACAATAAGAACAGTAAGTACTTTTCAGTATTGATAATCTTTACAATCAAACCGCCATTTTTAGCACAGTCTGTTAATACTACAAAATTTATAGTGTAAAGATACTACACACCCAATGTACAGTGAATGTAAGAAAAATTTACTCTCATAAAAGGACAACAAAAATATTCAGTTAGGCTTTGAGTTCTAAACAGAATATTATTCTAAGCATAAAGAGGAGGTATGGAAAATGCTACCACATAGTAACTTACCCTGATCCATCCAGAGAGGTGAAATAGTCCCGCCATGCCATGCATCCTAGAAAACAAAGGAAGGAACAGATTCTAAGACAGACAGGAGTTGATATACACAGCAAACTGCCCAGAAACCAGAAAAGGATTCTATCTATGGAATTTCAATGCCATTCAGCCCCTAGTATTTGCAGTAACCTCCTCTGACAAATTACATGTATTTTCTCTGTGTTATGTTCATTTAAGCCACCACAATGCAAAGTATTGAACAGTGACTTGAAAGATGACATCTGAGCACAATCAAGAAATACCGATTCCACAGCTTAACCCTGTGCAGCTGTAACCACCTTTTCCCCAAATCAGCATGCAGCCCTGTAGCTCCTCTCCCCATTACTAAACCTCGTATAACTCTTCCTCATCCTCAGATGAAAAATAAGGACACCTGCTGGATCTCCGCCATGAATTTATACACAATAGCTTTAGCCAGAATGAAATGCAGGACATTCACATCTCTGGTTCATCGTTTACACCATGCAAGCATTCTATGCTCTTTCAAAGCGAATCCAATGCTCTAAAAACAAATTTGATACACTGCATAAGCACTACACTGTTTCCTATTCCAAGGGAGGACTCAAGACTTCCTTGTAAACAAATGAACAAGAAATCCTTAAAGCTAAAGGCTGCCTGCCTCGAGTAGCCAGAAGTCATGAAGTAACAATCTAGAGGAACATGCATTTCATTCCAGTACTCAGCAGATATTGAAACTGACACTTACATAATGCTCAGTGGCTGCATTTTTTTTCTTTATGTATTTTCAAAGATTATATAAGCAAGCCTTGGTAGGCATGAACAAAAGCAAGTGCAGAAAAATAAATGCTTTAAAAAGCTGAGAAACTGGGAAGCAGGCTGTCAATACAGACTGCTTCTGCAAAGCCTACATGTCTACGGAATAAAGGCCTTTTGTCTCTAAGCTGTCAACATAGCACCCTTGATGAATAATGAGCTATAATGTATGTTTGCTGTTAATAAAAAACAAAGTGTTACATTATAGAAGATGGAGACTTCCATCCTGCTACAGGCTCCACAGCTTCCCATTTTCTCTCTAAAACGTAACCTTGAAGATCTTCCAATGTCCGTGAGCCTCGGTATCTGCGAAATACTCCATCATTTACACTAAAAAACAAAAAACATGCATTAATACAGGTATCCCTTAAACTATATCTATGGTAAAAACTAAAACCCAACAGATCCACGTACATTATAGATTTGACTTGCTCAGAAAGTTGAACACCTCAGCAACATGTAATCCATGATGGAAGGTCTCTGTTTTTAAACAGCATGAGTTTCGCCATTTATTAAAAATGCTATTTTTCTTAAATAAGAATTCACTTGCACTGCAGTGAATACAAAGCACCTGAGGTTAACAACCAAAATATTTTTAGACACAACTCAGAATTAAAAGCATGTATATATATGTGCATGTGGGTATATATGCACAACTCACAATACCACAACTTAATAAAGGGTTCAGTGTTTAAAGGATGACATCTTTTTATGGGAGAAGGGATGCAGCAAGCATCTTTACTGACCTGGTTTTAGCAGTGCTGATAACAGGGGAACTCAGTAAAGTCACTTAAACTAAAGGAAAGCCTCAGATGAGGACTTTATCAATACAATCAAAGCTCTAAATAATAACCTGAACTGAAATCAAAAGTCAGTATTTCTTCATTCTTACCTGCATTTCAGAGTTACAGTTTAAAACAAGTGACAAGTACGAGTCAACAGCTACGTATTGGTACTGAGCCAACAGATGAAGAATTCTAGCAGTAAGAGAAGCAGTACAACAAACAGTGGAAAATTTCTGTACTGTTTTACATGCAACCTATCCAGTTAATTATTCAAATGAGAAATTTTAGTGACACTTATATAAGGTCAAGCATGTCTGCTCACATATGGTCAGGTTTCTAGAAGCCAATACTGCAAACCTGCACCATTTTTTTTTTTTTTTTTTTTTTTTTTTTACAAACGCTATTAAATGTTGTTTCCAGACTGAAAAAGCATCACTTTTATCTAGGTACAAAACCATCTGTAGAAGAACCTTCCACCAGAAGTTAAAAATAGATACTTTATGTTCATTAAGTGTTGAGCTCCAGTGAGCTCCAGAGAAATCTTGTAGAGATTGACAAAAGTGAAATAAACCAGTTGTTCATTACACCTGCCATGCCACTGTTCAAACAGATCAGGAAAAAAGAATACATACTGAGACGGACAACTGTTTCTAGTATGACACACTTACTGGTAAATTGTAGGAAGTGTTGTGACAAAGAAACGACCACTCAAACCTAGAAAGGGAAGAAAAAAAACCACATCAAATGGTTAAGTAAAACTGAAATTTCTTAGCATTCTGATTTATCTATAAATACCTACAGATCTATATTTGTGGACTAAAAAGCAGAAGACTGCATAGCTTTTACCACTGTTTTGTAAATACAGGTTTACAGTTTGTCTTCAGACATGCTACAAACAGTAATAGACACTAAATACTGTTGACAAATTAGGGAAAAATGCTTACCTTGAAGAATGTTTACTACAAGGTAATTTTTCTACATGGATTTCACTAATCAATATTTATACACAGCTGAAGTTTTTGACCAGACCAGCAGCATGTGCCCCTCCAACCAACAGAAAGAAGGGTCACACAAATGTACCCATATTCCAGGATGCTGTGTGCTTATGTCTGTGTAGTCTCATCGAGATGACCTTTGCTTCATCTAGGAAGTTGGGCCACTAACAATGATAGCAATGACAACAATGGCTTACAAACTCTGACCCCTGATTTTAAGTCATGCTCTAGCTGATTTTAAATTATTTAGAGCCTCACATTTCAGATCTCAGGTACTTCAAGTCATTAAATAAGTTAATCTTTGTATTTTCTTGTTTGCTTCTTCCAAATAATTCATGTACACTGCACAACCAGTCTGTTCTTATATCCTATAGGAAGGCTCATTCTCTCTCATAAACATGGCTGTAGCAAGACAGCGTTTTGGATGTTCCTGGATCATTCCTGCCCAGGGAAATGCAAATGTTATGCCAACAGATTGATAATAAAGCTTGGGATGCCTTGGCATTCTGTTCTGTAAAACATTGCAAGTTTAAGCCATGAGAATAATTTTTAACATCATCTAGAAGGGTGGGTCACATCAGCATTTTGAGCATCAGACAAGACAGAAGAAAGGACAAAGAAAGTTTGAAGTACGGCTTCAAGAGGCTGACTGGAATTGATGCCGACACTGAAAGTGAGTGTGTTGCGCTGACTAGCAAATACATAGTAATCTTTTTAAAAGTATCACCCTAGACAGAGACAACAGACAGCGGCTTTTAAGACAGAGAAATTATCCAAATCATCAAAAAGCAGCTTGTGGGGGAGAAAGTATTTGAAGTTCTCTGGCCTTCCACTCCGTACTGCTACAGAGTAACAGGCGCAAGTGCTTCCAGCTTCACTGCTGTGTTAGGTACACCACTGACATCTCCCAGTCTATTGCTTAATCTCAAAAGTGTCAGCTATGAAGCATAAAGCTCCCAAACATCTCATAAGCAGGTTGTCTGTATGACTTAGTGCTTAGTAATACTGTTTACTATTCAACACATCCAACTTAAAGACTGCAGAAATTAAAAATGTGTTAGTAATGCAGTCTATTTTGGAAAAAAAATACAGCAGACCAGAGATCAAAAACCCCTAGATACGCATTAGTAAGGGCTACGTTCCTCTAGCTAGCAATTGCCAGTCATAGAACACACCACTGTAAAGAGTACAAATCAGTTATTTACCTTTTCCTTTTATAAAGTTCTGTGAAAATCTTTTGGGAAACTAAATCTTTATTTGGCTTTCAATAAAGCAAACGTCTTTTGGCACCAGGAAGATAGTCATGGAAAAGTATTGTAGCAACAGAGTTTCTGCCTTTAGAGACAAAGATGAGCCATACTGGACTAAGCCAGGTATTTTTAAAAGCTTCAGTAGTAATGTTTTTCCTAGTGTGAATTCACCTATGGAATAGGCAAAAAAGGGTTGTGGGTTTTTTTAGTTGTTTGGACTTTTGAGGATGTTTAAATCAAATCAAGTGTAAGCATCTTTACAGTTCCAAGAAGGAAGTCATCTTCATTTCAATTTTTCAGCTTTCTGCCTTTATTGTTATGACAGGCAAGGTAGTAGAAAACTTTATAAAACAGCTAAAAGCTGTGCCAGCACAAGGAGATATTAGTTAAACAAAACCACAAGTGCAACAGTAGAATTAATCAACCAGAAAGCACAGCTGCACAAGAAAAACTAGGTGGAGGGCCATAAGGAACAGAATAAGCTTAAGAGCAGAGAAAGTCATGGGAGCACTGAAAGATTCTATGAAGTTCTTACAAATGCTAGTCAGGCAAACAGAAAACAAAACAGCTAGGTTAAATCTCTCCTAACCAGCAGCCTATCCTAGAGCAAGTACCAACAGTCTCAGAACGAATAACGCAATCAATAAAATATAAAAATCTGTTGCCAAAAATGCATTTAAGCATCCCCAAAACTTTAGTTGGAGGTTTGTTGCTGATCTAAGGCACCTCCTTAGAACAATAAAACCAGATGTGAGCCAGCTACAAAGAGCCAAGAACTGATATTAAATTGTTTTGGTGTGTGTTTAATGCAAACTTGAACTGGTTAATAGTTTAACTTGAAATAAACAGTTTAGCACTTATCTTTGTTTGCAAATCACAAACTAACCTACGTCCATTATGAAGTCAACAGCTAATCAAGAGCAGGGAAAAAAACTTCAGTATTTGCACACACACCCCACATACCAAAATACACAGAGAATGTAGATGCCATCTAAAAATACAGCTGGTTTCAAACAGCTACTCAAAGAAGATTACAGAAGATCTAAGTAGTCTTGTTTTAAATCACAGGTAAATGTTGTGATTGGGAGCTTAAGAAAGGCACCACAAATATACAGAACTTTGAGATCCAGAAGCATCTCCATTACATGCTCTTGAAATACTGAATGTTTCAATAGAAAAGATGAGGAAAGAATAAGCACTTTAAGACTAGTGCATCAAGTGACTGAAATATGCTGTAAATCCATTAAGGCTCTGGTGGATTTATTCTTCAGGCATCTGCTGTAATTAAGCACCATGAATGGCTACTTTCTCCCGCAGGTTTTGGAAGTGCAATTTTACGCAACTCTGCACTCATCTAGAGGCTTTCCCTTAATTTAACGCATTTTGACTACTTTCAGTTTGATGATGGGGTTACATAACCAAAGCTAATTAAGGTACCATTGTGTAAGCAAGAACAGGAGATAGAGCACTTAAGCAGACCAACCGAAAGGCTGAAGCATAAGCCTATAGTAAAAAAACTCAGTAATTTTGGAAAGCTTCCAAGGGAGCTCATATTCCTTCAAAATTATATCAGCACCTAAGGTCAAATATGTAATAAACCTTTGTTTTCCAGTTTGAGCATTCATTAGTTTTAGAAGTGGCTACAGTTTTCATGCTTTGTGCTGAACTGGATATTGTAGGTATATTACACATGCTTTGGTACAAATTCATCATTTTGGGTCAGTCCTTTGACTTACAGAAGTCAAACATCCTCAGAGGTCAAGATTCTCAGCAACATTAAAAACCTCAAATGTTTAAGGAACTTCCGGTTAAAAGTCACATTTAAGGTCTTAAGAATCTGTCATCACTCACCAGTCAGAAAAATTTTGACCAAAAAAAAGTATCAAGTGCCTGACCCTTTCAGGTCCCAACACTGCCATTCAAGTTTTTTACCAGGAAGAATAAATCCATCAAGATCTCATGTACTTTATTTTTACAGCTTCACTTCTGAAGGTGCATTTTTAAATTACAATCATATCCAAATGCCACAATCAAGACTGAAATCCTTTTATTTGAACACTGCATAAGCAAAAGCATCTCCATCTAACCAGGAGATGGAGAATGGAGATGGAGAATAACAGGACAGGATTATAACAGATCCCCATTTGCAGCCTTAACTCCAGAGTAACCATGGCTTTGTTAATGTGAGGATGGCTTTAAGTTTACACCTATGAAAAAAAATTAATATTCACACTCATCTGTTTAATATACTGTCAGTGATTAGTATACACACTAAAGGAGAGCCCAACATTGGCAGCTTTTTGGCATAAGTGTTTTTGTATACTTCTAAACTTTTAACAAAACATTAACTTACACAAGGTCTAGAACAGCTGCCATTTTCTTGTGAGCTTAAATTGCTGTACCCAAGACCAGAGTCTAAGTAATTCCCACACTGTTAATTTGATAAAGCTAACTTGTTTGGCATGTTTTCAACTAGTGAAATGGACACATTTTCCACACACTTTGTAAAAGGGAAAACAAAAAAAATATATCAGTAAAGTCCAGCCTTTTTATTCTAGTAATATCTCTGCCTAACTCTGTCAGTCTTTTGATACTGCTGATGAAATCTTTTATCCCCCTCAAAGCCAAAACAAGCGTGAAGCATTCCCAAGAGACGTGGAGGTTTAAGCAATATTGGTACTGCTTACACAAACACATTCAAAACTTTGAAGGGAGTCACCAAAGGAATAAATGAAGATCATAGGCTTCTGTGGATAGTTAGGAAACACTTTTTGTAAACATATTTGCATAGCGCACCACCGACAGAAAACAAGATGACAATAAACCAGCACCATCCCAGTTACAAAGCTATTAAAGCAGGATCACACTGTGGCAATGCTACCACACCCTGAAACTCTCAGTAACTGGAGCCTACAGAACTGGATTCTCCTCCAGACTATTTGGAGGAGACAGGAATGAGACAGGCAATGGCTTTCAGTGAAGTAGATTAAAATAGAGAATAAGCCCCTTTTAATACAGTATTAAGCCAGATCACTCCCCCAATTCTTTAATCCTTCAAATTGAGTTTATAAACTTAGGCTCACAGATACGAACTATATGGAGAAACAAAATGTGGATAATGTTATTTTGATTTAGAAACCTCTTTTCTGACTTGGCCGGTATCCCAGCTACTCCAGTAAAATAAACCACACTCCCAGATACTAAGTGGTACTTAAATTGAATAATCCCTTTCATTAAAAGGGTCTATTTCATACTATACCTGGTTCTTGAGTGACATCCACCTTCCCCACAGTGATATCTAGATGCTTGCCTTCCTTTGCAAAACTCTCCCATGTCAATTCCATCTGTTGACAAGCTGGACACCACGGAGCATAGCTAAAGGGGGAAGACAGGTTAAATATTTTAATAGTCTTACACTTATATACATTCAAATTGATTTCCTGTACAGAGAAAATATAAACACATCAATTACAAAGGAGAAAAACCATAGGTTTCTTAACCAAGTCTACCGAATAAGACAATCAATTAGTTATTTTAACAATCCCTGCATTCCTCCTCATGTTATTAAAACAAAACCAAATCTTCTCCACAGATGTGAAAAATTCATATCCAAACCCCTCACCGCTTGTGCTTCACTCTATTTACATATGAAATAAATCCATTTCCATGGCAGCTATCTGAATTATTGAAGCCAGGCTGTCTTCTGGAGCAGTATCCTTCAATGTAATATTTTGTATTGATTTCCCACACCTCTGAACTTCTAGAAATTACATTTGCCTTAGCCCACTACTCAATACATCAAAAACATGCCCTTTTTGATAGCACTCTTCAGAGATTTAAAAAGAGTACACATCAAATTTGTACTGCTCATACTGATTGCCTTTCTCAAGTCTTGTTTTTTCCCAGGATTAATTTCAGCAAAATAAGAAAGCACATTGCAAGAGCTGAGCTTTCTATACTAGCAATTGGAATAATCAAACCAAGTTTGCAGTTGTTATTGATAACATCAACATGGAGAGAGAACAGCTGATGTGAAAGGATAATACCAGATAATGGTTAAATGCTGATAAAACCCCTTTTGCCATCTTATGTATGTTACCCAAACTTGGCTGACGAAGTCTGTGTCAAACTTGTGCAGCTTGCAATGGTCTGTCATATATGCAATTAAAGTAACACAGAATAGCTAGATATAGCATGTAACTGAGCTATGGCAATTGCCCATACACAGACTTATCCTTTTACAAATGAAGAGAGACATTTACATGGTTTAATCTAATTTATTGGGGAGAATGGAGTGAAGATGTATATATGCAGGTTTCTAATAGCAAAGGTCTAGAGACACACTATTTCTCACAGTACTCTATGTACACTAGCACACTCCTCATCCATCATTAACAATAGAAACAAATTTCTTCATGGGCAGAGTCCAATATCCTTAAGAGCCCACATAACCACTACCCTCTAACTGGGACTCTCTACAAGGAACTCCCTTACTCCTTCAGTTGGTCTGCCAGTACTACTATCTGAGCTGAAGAGTGGCACTTAGTATTCTCTGGCTGTCTGCTGATCAGGAATGCTTACTTTCTTAGTGGCTGCAGACAAAGATCTCTCCAGCCACCCACAGATGTTTCATGTAAGACTGAACCTAGACCAGGTAATTTTTCACAGAAAAGGTAGAATCAAATTTACTCTGAATGCTTCATGGTAGTTTTGAAACCTAAGTATTTAAAAAGAGAAATCTTGTAATTTGGAAGTTAAAAGGATATGGTTTAAAAATACCTGTTGTACTTAACTGTACTAGGAATTTGTGATTCTAAGTATGAAAGCCAATACCTTGGTTTTTTGAATCAACATCATTCTGTGCGATAGCATCTGAAAACAGTACATAAATCTTAACCTGCCAAGAAACAGCCCCTCAGTATCTTTTAAAAGAAGATGCTGGCAACAAGTCTCACATGCTGTGCTGTTTTTCACTGTGCTGCTAGCCTACAAAGGGCTTTTAATAATAGTTTCACAGATCCTGTACTTTACAGTATTTTTGTATTACAGTAGCTTGACTGATAAGGCAGAAACTGCATATATCCATCAGATAATGCTGCTGATGTCGTGCTAAAATTAAAGACAGATGTTGGAATGTTTTCTAAATCCAGCTTCTCTAGATGTGTCAAATTCATGCCATGAGATTTGCAAGATTAATACACCCTTTAGCTTGTTTAAGGTACAATATGACCTTGAAATAGAAATTTGGGCCCTATCAACATTTATGTTTACATCTGACATTCATGAGCATTTCTTCTAAATCAAATTAAGTGGAATATTCAATACACGTGGCTAATATTGATATGATTATAAATATTTTCTTTAGCTCAAAGCAGCATTAAAATCCACCCATATCACAGTTTGATAGTGACAGAAAATAACAATGAACTTCACAAAAAGCCTTAGTTGCTGGCTTCCTAGTTTTTATTACCAATATTGGATGTGGGATGGCAACAGTCACATACAATGCTACAAGATCCAGCCACTCAAGCTGCACATTGGCACAGACAATCAGGATTATAATATTTGCTTTACATTCCTGAAGCTACACATACAATTTTTGCCAGCCAGGAACACCCTGTACCCATATATACAAGTTATAACTTGCAGTACACATCAGATTTTTGCAAGAGTTATCACTGCTGTTTACTTCATCAACCTCACTTTTCTGAAGCCTTAACGTCTGCATGTTATGCAGCATTTGAAGCACTAAGGAATTCAAGAGTGCCTCCTGGAAATAACAAAAACATTCTATTGCCAGAGCTTTATTGTGTCTCCTCTCAATCTTAATATATGTCCCCTTACATTTTCTCTTTCAGTAAGATACAGAAGAGTAAAATACTTCACACTTAGGTCACCTTTATCAAAAGTTTCAAAAAACCTTTTTGCACTCTGAAGAACTGAAGCTTAAGGAGGTACTCTATTTCAGTGTAGGCTTCCAATGAATCCTTTAGAACTGTGGCTGATTTGCATTTCTACAGGAGTAATGGTAAAACTACCATTCTTATATTGCCCAGAAAAAAATCCGTAGGAGTAGGAAAGCAGATCCACATGTGTGCTGTGAAACCAGGCATCATTACTTTTCATCAAGTCACAAGGTGGAAGACCAGGTCACTTACAAAAGCAGATGTAACCAAATTTCTTCTGCCATACTCCAGACAGACCAGAAAATAATTAGCACCTCATCAACACCACGAAATTTAAGGCTGTTACTCCTCTAGCTTCTCCCTTTGCACATGGGGGTACCTTTAGCTATTAACTTGTTTGCCCTGTGCCCTATGCCCTAACAAGTGTGCCAAGAAAACAGCACTCAGGTCTTTCCAATTTAAAAATCGAAGTCCACTGAAATTTAAATCAAGACCAGGGCACTTGGTTAAGGAAAGAAAGTTTTCAGCAGCCTGCTACACATTAAAAAGCAATTTACTCGTCTCCACCATTTAAAAATCAGATTGAAAACATCACAAACCTATGAATTACACATTGCCGGGTTATTCACCACAAGCAGGTGTCGCACATCTCTCAACATACACCTCATTTGTGGAATTACCAGACCTCTTACGTAGCACAAAGTTCTACAGTTGAAATATCCTCATGCACTGTCTACCCTTAATAAATAAGGCGGGTCAGCCCCATTGCAAGAACAATTGACTTAAGTGGATTAAAATCACTATTTCAGAGTAGCCAGGTGTTTTCCAGTTCCTACTCCAATCCACAATACCCAAAGCTTTTTCAGAGGGCATAAAGAAAGCAATCCAAAAGCAAAATTTTAATCTCTTAAAAAGTCAAAAGCAAAGTACATGTCTAACTCTGATCTAAAGCATAAACCACCAAGCTTTGGCTTTCAAATATCAGCAACTACACTGATTGCTGCAATAAAAAAAAAAAAAAAAAAAAAAAAAAACAAAAAAAAAAAAAAACCCCACACAAACCAAAAAACAAACAAATGGTTTGCGCA
>NW_009260131.1:3828375-3833629 GCF_000687185.1 Egretta garzetta
TTTCAAAAATCAACAAACAAACAGATTTCTGCAAAAAAAAAAAAAAAAAAAAAAAAAACAAACCAAAAAACAAAAAAACCCCACACAAACCAAAAACCAAACAAATGGTTTGAGCAAATATGCTGTTCAGAGTTGATGGGTAAGCACAGAACAACTTTGGTAACGTTTACTGATACACAATTTCCAACTCCAAGCCACAAATCTCTCCTTGTAACTGCTTGGCCAGGGAATTCGCCAATTCACTCATTTTCACATGAATGTAACTGACTCCTTTTCTACTTTTCAACTACCATTATCGGTAACTATCAGTGTTGAACAGATGTACCCTGAATAACACTCCACACTTTGGATGGCAACTTCAGGAAGTTGCAAGAATCTAGGAACAAAGGAAAAACAACTTTTGGATACAGGCATGAGAAGATTTGCTGAAGAGAAAACAGCAAAATAGGCAAAATGAAAGCTTCCTCATTAGTCTAGTTTTTCTCAATTCAAGACACTCAACTTTTATAAAAGCTACTGCTGACAGTAATCCAAGCTATTTGCTGGATTTCAGATTGGGAGTACTATTAAAATTAGAGGTGCAAATGTTGAGACAGTACCTAACAAAATGGTAAAAACAGTACCAGAATGAAAAAAAAAATTATTACTTTTATTCTTTTAAGTAGTTTTGCCTTATTGCTACAGAGTTCATAAACTTACAAAAATAAAAAAAAAAAAAAAAGACAGTGCCTGATGTCTTTGGGCATTATCTTAAGACTATAATTTGATTCGTTCTTGTTCCTAAATACAGATAGGTCTTGAGGCAGACTAGACATTGTCGTAATTTCAACAAAAGATAAGCTTCATAAAGTCAGCTATATGGTTTTAGTCTACTTTTCAAGTGAGCAGGTGGTAGCCAAAGATGCAAAAGTTAGTCCCTGTAATCTACTGATACCTGTATCACAATAGTACAGGCTCTGGAAGCTGATGAGAAGTTTCCTCCAAATGTGCTCAAACCCCTTCAAAACAGACAGGATCTCCTGACCCAAAAACTGGTGTTACACAACAGTTAAACAAGTGGTGGTTTGTTTTGGGGTTTTGTTTTTTTGTTTTTACAAATTGCTGAAGCCCCAGTTATCTCAAAGAGCAAACAAAGGAGGTTTCTTCCCTGGATTCTCCTGCCAAGCTTCACCCACATGCCTTCCATGACAGACAGGCCTGCTGCAGTGACAACACACTGAGGCACCGTCCTGGGGAATTTGTTTCCAGGTGCAAGCTCAACTTTATGAGCTCCCATTCTGCTATACCTACTTCAGTAACCCAACATGCATATCTTCTCCAATAATACCCAAGTAAAGGGGAAAAATAACTGCCAGACAACTCGCATTCTTTAAGATAACATTTCGAGTGCTACTTTCCACTTGTTCTGCAGCTCAGTAATGAAATGCATTTTGAACTTCCAAGAACAAGAAAGAAGGCAAAGCAGGATGTACTGTAATTATTCAACTCTCTACTTTCAAACACAAGAAAAGAAGTGTACCATCTGCAATTAAAAAAAAAAGAGATACCCCAAGAACTTTCCATTCACCAGCCTTTTTTCTTAAACATAAATTATTTTTAAAACAGAAAGCCAAACAATTACTGCAAAGATGATGTGAAATCTTCCAGAACTTCAGCATATTAAGTTCCATCATTCTACATGGTTTTGCCCCCTTCTATAACAGTAAAGCATCTGCTGGCAAGGATATTTCCATTTCACATTTTATCAGTTTCTGTTCAGCCACTGCATGGCACAGTAATCAGCCACATGTTCAGTTATTTAGTAAGAGTTCATAGATAATTTTGGTCACTCCCTCTGAAGTCAGTCAGGAGGGCTGCAGAAGCTTCAGAACCAAATCAAGAGTTTTGGTAACTTGACTTGCATTCCCCCCTGCTTTTGGTTTGGGTTTTTTGGGGGGGTTGTTTGTTTTTTAGAATACGACAAAGAAAAGCCTGGATACTAACAAAGCAAGAGGAAGTAAGAGAGAAAACTCCCAATCTTACTGAACTCTCAATCTAAGTTACAGTCACTGTTAAAGAATTTATGGGATTCTTCTGGAGTTTATTTACACAAAGTGTTTCAAGCCAACTGTTTAAAAGCATTAAACCATGTAAATACCAAAACCTTCACCTAGATTTTTAGCACGCTCCCTTGAAACTACAGACAAAAGTGCTAGTGGGAGGACTGAAACCTTGTGATAAACCAGCCTACTAGATAGCAGGACAACGTTTAACGATAAATGATAATGAAAAAATAAAGTATGGGCCTATGCTATAGGTATGATAAGCTAACCCTGAAGACATGACTATTACTTACATTATTCTCCCAATTTTCACCTGGCTAGAATTAAAATAGAAAATTAAGGCACTCTTTTTTTTAGGTACACACAGCACTAAGTCTGTGCCGAAAAAAAATGGGAACCAAAACATTTCTCATCCTGTGTGGGAACTAAACGAGCGATTTTCCAAGTGGGCAAGTTCCTAAAATACTGGAGGTGCCACAGGAACATATTAAATAGTTTCATTTGTAACCAGGGGCATAAAGACAAGAGGTTTGTTATTGGGGGGGGGAGGGGGTTGGGTGGTGGTGTTTGTGTGGTTTGTTTTAATCTACTTCAAAAAGAAAAGGATGTTAAATTAAGATCAATCAAGCTTGGAACAAGCTACATTTACCAATAAAAAATGCATTTTTAAATAAACAGACCAGAAATTAGTGTTCTGTATTCCCACACAATATTAAAAATAAAGACAAAAAATATTTCCTTATATTAACAAATCGTTATCTTGTAGCTACAGACTAGAAATAAGTCAATAAGGAAACCTTTTATACCAGTTCATTCCAGCATCACTCGCAGCACTTCAGTGAGGAGCTGCGATAGTAACAGTAAGCAAGAAGTGCTGTAAAGTCTTTCAGAGACACAAAGTTCTCCAGAACATTTTTTATCAGTGAAATGCAGCAGTGGTTCCAGTGCCTGCAATTTTGCCAGCTAGGAATAACCGAATATTTACAAAAAGTCGGCCAAGTACACAAACTTCAGCTAGGAGGTATGAAGGAAGAAAAATCCTATTTCCACTACAAATCCTGCACACAATTTCTGACTTAAGTTTCGCTATTTGTGCGCCTGAGAACATAAAAAGAGTGGTAGCATACAGTAATTCACCTACACTACTCTCACAAGTAGAAAAACTGACATTAAACAGTAGTAGTACCCATTCCAACCAGGACAGAAAGCTTCAAGCCAGTAACCTAGAGCAGGTGACCAAAATAAGTATTTTTTCATAGACATGCTACAACAATATTTGCATTTAAAAAAAAAGTACTGCTTGGAAAACAAATGTCTTAAAAACAAACAGGACGTTCTTTAAGCAAATGAGGTTTTGATGAACAATATTGCAGTCTACCACACAGCATGGAAGGAATCAATGACCTGACGTGCAGGACTCCTGTCCAGATCACCAGCTCTAAACCAGATAAAAATCAACAGAAGCCAAAATCCATCAGCATGAAAACAGCTACAAGAATCGTAAGAAATCAATACTAGATCTCAAACTCTCACTAATTCAAGAACAGCAGCGTTGAGTTAGCATCTTCAAGACAGACAAAAGTTCCTCCTCACTTCAGAGAAAAAGCACTAGAAATGTAGCACAGAAAGTAGCATGGAGAACCAAGGGTCTTTCACACATTAAACACTGTACATAAAGTCTAATTTAAGCAATGTAGCATCACGTACCATATTCAGCAAGCACTAAAGCTAACTACGCCACCATTGCTGTTGTCAGCTACCTGTCACTCCAAACCAGTGCGATGTTTCAAGCCAACTAAAAACTCACAAAGCATTTTAACTGTTCACTATCCCAACCACTGATGTCAGTCAGTGCCTCTATTCTTTCTTCCTCAGGGGAACGCACCAGTATTTAAAAATATTAGAATTCTGAGTCATCGTAAATAACCTTTTTCCTCTGTAAGATTCACCAACTCATGTATGAACAGGTAACTTTCATACAACAGCTTCCGCATAGGACTGGCATGTCAGAATTGGAAAAGTTTCAATTTAAAAAAATAAATGTATTTTTTCCCACTGCAAGATCATCTCTTCCCCCACTTTTCAGAACACAATAAATGAAAAGGGAAAAAAAGGAGGCTCAAAATCAAACCCAAATCCTTAGTCACAACAGTGGGCATCCGTGGGTCTCTCAATCAGCCATTTCAGGATTGTTCCCATCTATTCACTGATTAACACCAGGTGTCCCAAGTAGGATCCTGAGCAGTAAAGGCCTAGGGAAAGTGATAGTCCCTCCCCCTAATAAGAGACTGGAGGGAACTCAAATTCAATACTAAAACAAAACTTAGAGCAGCTGGGTAAGTATTAGAGGGACCATGAGTTCAGATGTTGATGGACAACCTAGTCTGTTTCACAGGCTACCCAATCAGTTCCAAACTCAAGCACTTCCACAGAGGACTGGCACACACACTGCGACAAAATCGTATTTCATAGTTATACAGATATAATGTGAACAGACAGCCTATTTAAACTGCTTTTTTTAAACTGCTTTCTTAAAAAAAAAAAATCCTCAAGTTCCTTTTCCCCCTTCTAAATACAAGCAAGCGAGCTAGCACGCATAAAATGTCATGTGCATTTCAAGAACAGTATCATGTCACAGATGAAGCCATGACACCGCTACAGTGAGTTGGAAGCACTTAAAGCTCTAGCCAAAAATAGACAAACCTCTCTAGCTGTCACCAGGATATAGCAGCAGCAGCACTGCAAAGTTAATGAAACCTGATGCATCTCCCTTGAACAACAAGAACTCCAGAGCTGGAAGGGATGTGTACCAGGACATTAGGGAGCACCACTTTGGAAGCCTACTCCTGCTAAGTATTACCTACCAAATTCAGCCTTGCTAGCTTGCACAGAATCCAGTGAAAGTCCGAAATGGGTAAGCAGTGCAAGGTGCAGTGCCTGATACTATTCCCCACCAGGTAGTTGTCTTGAATAACAACCACTGAAATGGAATCAATGACACCACAGCTTACTTAAACATGCCCGGTTTAACCTTGGGGCACTCAGGCACTCTGTGCCTGCACAAGACCAAAACCTGAAGGCAAGCCACCTTTACCAGATCACCTCAAATAAGGTGAGCGTGTGCCTGCAGGCCAAGGGCCGGCAACGCTTGGGGGAAGAGAGGATCACGGGCATTAGGCGTCCCTGCGTGGACGTGACCCGGCCGCTTCCTC
>NW_009260131.1:3834192-3854466 GCF_000687185.1 Egretta garzetta
GGCAGGCCCGGGGGAAGCCTCGAGCCCGAGCTCCAGCTCCAAGCAGCGCCGCAGGGCAGGTGCTCCGGCCCCACTGTCACGGTGGCTTCACTGCTCTCGATCAAGTTTATCAGCCTTTCTTGTACTGGGGCGCCCGTTACGGGATGCCGTATTCAAGGTGCCACGTTATAAGCGCTGAACAAAGTGACAATCACTGTCGGGCTGCACTGCGGGATCGCGTTTAATCAACTGTCCCCAAGGGACCGTCTGCCCCAGGCAGGCAGCCTGCCTACCCCAATGCATTGTTTAGCCCATCCCGGGCACAGGACTTTGTGGTTTTCCTTAACTTTGATGAGATTATGAGATTCCTGTCAGCACCATTCCTTTGGCTTGCCCAGGTCTCTCTGAACAGCAGCCCTGCCCTTGAGTGGAATGCTTGCACTCTCAATTAATGGTAATTAGGATAGTCAAATTCCTTAGTTAGCCTGGTAAATTGACCAGAAAAAAAACAAGAAAAGATCGCTGTACACGTCTGAGCTGCCTTCCTGTCTGATACAGAAATTAGTTCTTGTTTGCTGAAGACAATCTTGGTTTGGAAGTAACTTGTGATGAAGAATTTCTTAACAGTTCCTGCAAAAGTTAATAAGCCCTGTTAAAACATTTACACACTTTTTTTTTTTCCCCTCAGTTGAGGAAACAGTAGGACTTCCCACCTACAGATTTTGTCACACTTGGCCAGTTTGTGTGACAGGGCTCCTTTACAATGGCCCCATGTTTCTCCAGAGGAATCTGGGCTTTGATCGTTCCTTAAAGCCTGGGTATAGGTCTGGCCTTTATTTATTGACATGGAAGTAGACTCAGTGTGAGCATCTAGGGACAGAAGCCAAAGATTGCTCCTAGTCGGGAGGAGTTTATCAGCAGCTTCCACTGTTCCTCCACCACTGAGCAAGCGGGAAGACAGGCCTGCCTGCAGCATCGCTCACACTATACAGAAATGAAACGGTGTCAGCAATTTTTCTCATTTGCTACTTCTCAAGAGTAGGTCACCTCTCCCAACAGCTCAAGTGACATTCTCTCCTCACTGGGTATTCAAACAGTAACCATTACCAAAGAAGATTTTTGTCAACAGCTTCCCAGCGTTGTAGAGATCCCTGTCTCCCTGAGCTGTAAGCTTCCTGCCACCACAATTGATCCCAGCTGAGGCTTAAGAGCCTCATGGAACACACACATCTTCTAATATCTTCCATGTGATACGCATAAATTGAACACAAAGTCTCTATATTACAATTTTTTCTAATCCTTTAGCTATTTGTGTGGTTGGGGGAAAAAAAAATTCTTCCTCTAATATATCAGCGCCCTTCCTGAATGGGTAGTTTGAAAATTGGATGTGGTATTTTAGCAATGTTTAGACCTGAGATATGTAGATAAGAGAAAGAAATACAGCAGCAGAAATTATTTGAGAAGACACACACTTGGCTGAAGTTCCCTTTTGAGGAGGTAGTACAGAAAGGACTTTTTTTTCTACTGCTCAGTAAGAACTCGGGAAACCTGAGGGAAAAATGCAGGTGAAGCCAAATCAGGAGAATTTATGTGACAAGGAGCTGATGTGCAAAAGGGAAGGTTGAGGAACATTTTACTGTGTGGTGCAAGGTGCTCAAAGTCCTCAAAGAAGTTGTGAATGAAGGGGGTGGCAAAACAGATCTCCATGAAATGGCTAAGAAGGAACATGTGAAATGATGGCTGCAAACGTATGAGAGTGTTCCTGTGAATTCAAAAGGACCAGGAAAGAAAGACTTGAGGACAAAAAGAGCAAAATACTTACTTCGTAAGTAATTTACAAGTAATTTCTAGCCACATTCAACACAGAAGAGGTTTGCAGTTCAGGCAAAGTCTGCTCGGGAACAAGGCAGCGTTGCTTTCATTCCCAAAACAACAGAACGTTCCTAAAACAGGGGAGACATGTCATGGTGCTGCTAATCCCTCTGAAGTAGGTCAGGCTTGCAGAGATGGAGAAGATACACCTCATTTGAACCTGATCAGGAGCATGAAACGAGAAACGGATAAAAAGAGAAAACAAGGAGGGCCAGTTAGAGAAGACAACTCTCTGGGTCAGACCATTTATTACTTTTGTGATTACTTTAATTACTCTGTCCCTTACAAAACTTTCTCTCCTTTAGCTTCACTGGCCTTCTGTTAAACCTGTACATCTTCAACTTTTTCCCTATATGTGTGGTGTTTCTCTGCTGTCTTTGCATAGATCTTGAGAGTTATAGTTTTCCAACTTCAATGCTCTTGCTGCTGTTACAGAAAAGGTTTAGGAATCGAGCTGTCAGTTTAGGTTTCGACAGCTGTTGATGGAAGTGTATCCATTAACCACAGTTAAGTTTCGGACAGAATTTGGAAAAAAAAGGTTTGTGAGTTCACTTCTGGTAGCTGTTTGTTTTAATCTTGATTATAAAATTGAAAGTTCAACTATAGTGTGGAAAGAACAAGTAAGTGTGGTAGACCTGAATGAAGGGAGAGATGCTAACATCTTTCTCCTGGTTCTGTGATACTGCAGGCACTTAGGTCATAAATATTTCTATACTGGAATGATAATTTACCCTGGTGACCAGTCCCTGCTCTGCACAGAGGACACCACCAAAATGCATTGTTTCCTAGACTTCCCTTGCAGTAATTTCAGTGTTTCTCTTGAAGGACATGAAAAAAAAATGTGCTTTGTGCCCCATAAGCATTTTCTCTGTGTTGAGTCTTTATGTTCACTGAACTAAAATTATCCTTCTGTGATAGTGTGGCTTTCCACGGGAAAAAGAAGGGAATTAAAACCCATTGATTTTAGGTGTGTGGTATAGAGGGTGTAGTTAGAAAACTTTTTCTCTAAGTTTGCTTCTATTAGGTTTATTTTCTGCTTTATTGAATGTCGTCCTATTATTAGTTTGTGTGGGTGTCTCGTGGTAAAGAAAGATATTCCAGCATTCTTGACTTGTTACCTTTCACTGAGCGCCATGGTGGATTCATCACACTGCCTAGAGAAGAATAAGTTATCCTAACACTCCTTTTCCTAAAATATGCCTAATATCACAATCTATGTAATTTTTTCAGCTCTATACTGGATTTCCAGAAATACCCTCCTAAACTTTTGAAATTTTTTTTTGATGGATTCTTTGTAAAACTAGAAAATAAGAGCTTATTATCACACAGACAATACCAATTTTGGTATTTCCCATTTTAATTTAATCTGCACATGTGCCTAATGAAATAATAGTTGCAATATGCTTTTCATGATGTGACTGGTAAAAAAGTTTGAAACCTGGTTTAGAATTTAAGACAAATGATGTAGTAGAGAATAAACAATATATGGCCAGAAATAAGGATTCCATTTATTAACCTTAAAGCTTGTTATATTTAAGGAGAAGTGTGTAGTTTGTAATAGATAGATCAGTAAATACACAGCACTGTAACGAACTGTTGGAAATTCACCATGGCTCTGCCTTTGATATCTATTTAAAATGAACAAAAACTTTTATATGAGAGCTTGACTTTTGACCAGGGATGATCATATCAGTCCTTCACAAATAAGTCTACAAAATTCATTGGAATATTAAAAGAAATATATCAAGAGCTTTCTTGTTCATATGAATCAAGTTCCTATGAATCTAATTACTACCCACCAAAAGGTAGATATATAATGACAAGAGGAAATCATATTTTGCACCTTCATAAAGAAAGCCAGTGAGGGTACTGTACCCATAATACTTCTGGTTAAATGCAGTTTTCAAGAACATCTCTGACTAACTTTGAGTTTTGCTGTCCCACGTAAATGTGAAGACCTACAGTTGTCCTGTCAAGCACTCTTTGAAGATAAGTTATCAAAAGTATTCAACATTGGAAGATGTATCTTATTATCTAAAAATCTCACCACTCATTGGTTGGTTGTGCTTCTTACACAGGGAAGTTAACATGCATCACTATAGGCACATCAGTGTGCACTAAGTTCTGCCCTACCTTCCTGCATGACTGCTCTTGATCTTGTAGCATTAAACAATATAATATTAAAAAAAAATGCTTTTTCATTATGCCTGTATGCCCAACTACAGAAGACACTTGGCTACCGAGGTGAAGTTTGTCGTACAAAGACTGGAACAGTAGTGCAGCAGAGTGCAATAGCACTCAATGTACTTCCTGCAGCCAGAGGCACCCGTAACCTCCAGAGAACAGAGGTGCCAGAGAGCACCTGGGTCAGGAAGTATATGATGCCTGCGCGGGAGCTAGAGGAACAGCTCACTTGCTGGCTTTGAAAAGACGACTGCTCAGCAGTGAAACTGTGACAGGAAGAATGAGATCTTGAACCCAAAGGGCAGCCTATTCCTGGTGAAACGTCTCCATGTGGGTATCTTTACATTTCTTCCCAGGTACAGAACGGAGGGCAGGCAGTCACTGGCAAGCCTTACATAGTATCCAGTCCTGTAAAAAGGTGCATGCCGGGGGATGCCTCTGCCCACACAGTGTTCCACCATGCAGGCATGCCTCCGCATCCTCATCCTTGCATAACTCAAGCATAGACCTCCTACAAGATCATCTCCCACCTCTAATGTGCATCTGTTCATTTTCTGCCTGTCAAGCCTCTTTGGAGTTTAAAAGAAAGAAGTTGCAAGAGATAGGAGAAGCAGCTTTCAAGTTTGAGTGCATCAGATCAGGAGAGATCTGATAAGAAATGCGAATTTTTATTGCCTGACTTCTTTTTCTTTCTTTTTTATTTTTCCAAAGCAGAATTCGGCACTGTAAGGAACTGTTTCTTGCAGTATCTTTTTCCTCAACAATAAGAATATCTCCAAGGCAGAAGTACAATTCTTTTTTCAGACCTGACACCTCTAAAGCCTGATATATGTGGCTGAGCAAGTTAGATGAAAAGGTATTATTAGGTTTTAATTAGATTATGATGCAAGCTCAAGCTGGCTAGGCTTGTCAGCCAGTAAATCTAGCACAAAAATCTGTGGCCAAATTCTGCTCTCATACATGTCGCTCTTTGTGGTCGGTATTCCTCTCTGCTGTGATACCTGTTCCCTTTTATCAATTGTCAGAAGGGCACGGGTGTACATAGAGCATGATTTACAACATGAACAGTCATTGAGGTGGAATAATTCTGATTGTGCTCCTGAATTAAATCAGAAATGATGCTATTAAAGGCAAGGGAGTTATTCTTCCTTACACAATAATGAATCCAAAATTCAGGTCTTTCTCACAAGACTAATAATTATTAGGTATGGCAGGATATTTATTTATACATGGCTTTTTACCATCAGTGACTTTTTGTTTCAAAAATAACTCATTTTCAGCTCCTCTCTGGTAGCTGCGTGTTACAGTGAATCAAATTGTGTTAAGGTCGGGTAGACACGGAGATCTTCTATTGACTTCAGCAGGGACTGCACAAGGCTTGGGTATCTGAAAGCTGCACTGGGTACTGCGAACACAGCAAGCGGTTTTTCTGTTCCAGGCAGAGCAATCGTCCCACTAGCAGCAGGCAACTCTCTTCACAGCACACCGTGCTCATTTTAAACCTGCTCCGAATGCTGCTGGAGCTCAGCAGTGAAGCAGGCTGCCCAGAGGCACAGATGTAAACCCAGGCTAAGCTCACAGAAGTTCTATGGCAGAGTATCTACAGTGCACTTGGTAACGCACAAAATATATGCTGCAATTTTTTTTTTTAAAGGTCACAATACTTCAAGACTGCCTGTGAAAAGAATAAAAAAGCTCAACTGAAAAGATGGCATGTTTGAGAAAATGAAAACTCATATAATAAGCTAAGTTCTTGCTTGTAGTCTGTTTTTGGGCAAGTGTCTCAAAGACATATTGCAGCAGAGCTGTAAATCCAGATGCCATTGCATGTAGTTCTCAAGCCAAGCTTCCACAAATTCTAGCCTTTGCAAATATCTTTTTAGATATTTGAGATAAGCAACTTCCAATGAAGCAGCAGGATAAACATGAAACAATTAAGACATATTTTCCAGTGTATCGCTATATCTGCACTACCTTTTCAGAGCTTGTAGTCATTCTCTCCCACAGTAAGAAAATGCACCTTCATCTAAATGCAGTGAAAAGTACTATTTCTGGCCCCCATCTGGAAGTTAATGTGTATGTTGGCTTGATACGTTTGCCAGTTTTTGAAACTTCTGTGGGAACAGTATTCCCTAATAATTTTCAAGTTTTAATAGAGTGATGTTCACCTCTCTCCTTCAGTATTACAAAACAGGTATAAAATATTTATCCTGGACCTCCTGTTTAACCAGTGATTACCTGCAACCCTGGGCATGCCTCTCCTCTTCATTTCCCACCGACCTGTGCATTATGTAGACCAAGAACAATGGACAAG
Source organism: Egretta garzetta (assembly GCF_000687185.1). Lineage (NCBI taxonomy): Eukaryota > Metazoa > Chordata > Aves > Pelecaniformes > Ardeidae > Egretta > Egretta garzetta. Next base: position 3,840,542 of record NW_009260131.1, read on the forward strand.
TAATGCTCAGTCTTCTTTTTTTTGGCAGCCATTTAAAGAAGATAAACAACTACGCAAGACGTTGCAAGGCACTGGAAAAAAAAATAGTCTACCTATACAGAGAAACTTACTGAAATGCACAATGAATGTATGAAATGTAATTATGTAACTATACTCTGCCATAGCTTTGCCACTGTAATTTGCCTTGCTCTCCCTTTCCCAGGGACAGTTTAAAATAAGTTACTTGAAAGAATAACTACACACAATATCATCTGAGTTTATCTCATCACTCATCTTGCATCACTAGTGTCCAATAGACATTTCAGGCCATTTATTCTTTGGACAATGATCTCAAATTGTTCCTGGAATATTAGGAACATGATCACTTTCAGTTATAGTCATAAAATCACCCCACTGATTTTAGAGAGTTTAGTTACTTGAATGAAAATTGGATTTGATCCTGTCATGGTTTAACCCCAGCTGGCAACTAAGCCCCACACAGCTGCTTGCTCACTCCCCCCTCAATGGGATGGGGGAGAGAATCAGAAGAGTAAAAGTGAGAAAACTCATAGGTTGAGATAAAGACAGTTTGATAGGGAAAGCAAAAGCCACACACATGAGCAAAGCAAACTGAGGAATTCGTTCACTGTTTCCCATCGGCAGGGGGGATGTTCAGCCATGTCTGGGAAAGCAGGGCTCCATCACACGTAACGGTGACTTGGGAAGACAAACTCCATCACTCCCAACATCCCCCCCTTCCTTCCTTCTTCCCCCAGCTTTATATACTGAGCATGATGTCATATGGTGTGGGATATCCCTGGGGTCAGGTGGGGTCAGCTGTCCTGGCCATGCCCCCTCCCAGCTCCTTGTGCACCTGGCAGAGCATGGGAAGCTGAGAAGTCCTTGACTTGTCTAAGCACTACTGAGCAACAACTAAACCATCAGTGAGTTGTCAACGTTCTCCTCATACTAAACCCAACGCACAGCACTATGCCAGCTACTAGGAAGAAAATTAACTCTGTCCCAGCCGAAACTGGGACACATCCAAAATGTTTTCTGTATTGAAAAGTAAAGCAGGCCAAGTTCAAAAAACTAAAAATCCAGCTGAAGAGCCAGCCAAAACAAGGTGATTTTGTTACCATTAACAGGCTGGATTGTCTCTGCATCATTGCTACAAAATGGAATGAGAAGATTGCTTACATTTCACAGTAATTTACATGGCCACAGAAATATTTCTGCTCCGAAAAGAGGTGGCATATAGATCCATAAGCCTCTGCAAGGACATATTTATGAACGGTCCTGTGCTGTTAGTGACTAAATGCTCTTACAGGTGCAGAAGGAAATAGGCTTCTCTGATAACTCTGCTTCCAGCCCAGTCTCCATCTGGTACAGAGCATCCCCAAAGCTCACTGTGCAGCTGCTCACATATGACAGTTGCCAGAGGCCCAAATGCTGCTGCTGTCAAAAGACCCTTTTAGGCAGTTTGTCATCTGGGGGTTGCAACTGCCTTCCCAGGTAGTGGGACAGTGATCATGGGCCGGCTGTGGTAGGCGCTGTTCAGGAAAAACTGTTAGATTTGGCAGGAGTTTTGCTTGAACGAGTTACTGCTGGATTAGGCTACAGAGTGTTAGATTGAGAAATTTTATCTTGTTCCTGTGACACATGAAAGCAGAAGTCTTTTTAAACGCAAATTGTCTGAGAAAAAGATTACTCAAGCTTCCAGGAAGCTGAAATTCTAATCTTATTTGCCAAGGCCGCAAAAATCTTCAAATGTACAAAGACAGCAGCAACCACTTATCACCCAGTGATTAAATGCATCTTCCAATGTGTCCATAAATATTTAAGCCTATTGCAACTTTCAGACATGTGGTTTGATAATTAAGGTGATCAGTGTAAAGAAAATCATTGATTTTTCTCAGGGGGGTTCCTGTGCAGAGCATTTGTATGATACAACCCTAGAATACAAGGGTGTCAGGCACAAAGTCAAGATAATATTTTTCTTTTGAAAGAAAGAAGAAAAACTGTAGGGGGTGCACATTTATCTGAAGCATGGGCTGATGATAGGCCTTATTTTAAACTTTTTTCAGAGCTCCCCTTTTGCCAAAGAATGCATTAGCAGATATCTCAAAATAGTGTGTTTTGTACAGAATATGAATGTTGAAGTTGGTAAGTGCTTAGAGCCTTGTTTGCCAGCCTTTTCCTGTTACGTACTGTTCAGATCCACAAGTAGACAACCTAAAACAGATATAATCAATAAGTGGATTATGTATGGTAGCAATCTAAAGGATGCTTTAAGGTTATAAATATGTAGTCTTAAATGACTTATTCCAGAAGAGCCCTGCACTGAAAGTTCATTTTTATTGCTGAAATATTCCTAGCCATGGTGCAGCTTTCTATGTGGCAATTGTTTCATAAAAAGTGTTCCTGGTCTTTCAGCTTCATCCATAAGCTCTTACACCTGACTTTCCTGGGTGCCTTTTCCCCTTGAGGGAAACCTGAAATATATTGCACACTTTTAAAAGTTTACATATCCTCAGACATCTTTTTTCCATCTGTATCAACTGATTGAGTACAAAAACGTTAACTTGCTTTGCAAATGGCATGTAATTTATTGTATCAAAGTTACTGAAGAGTAATTTTCAGGGATCCAGAACTGAGCCTGTAATAAACTGTTGTTGGCATACGCTTACACACAGAGAAAGAAGCAGTTTGCAAAGCAGAGGTCTGCTGAGTAGCAACTGCCAAAGCAAGCCCGCTTTGATTTTAGACCCTCCTGTCTCTGGCAAGAAGACTGTTGATCCAACTCTTACATTCTAGTCCTGTGCCTCTCTGGTCACTCCTACAGCCTGTCCCGCAAGCAAGTATACCATTTGGCATACTTGACCCTAATTATAGCTCATGCTGCAACTCCCCTACCCAGTGGGAATGTTACTGTCCCACTGCTCAAAACACAGAGAAAGGGTGGAATTCATATTTCTGTGCCTCACCCAGCAGAACAGCTTTTGATCCAACTGCTTCAGCAGCACAAGTGACAGATAATCTTTAAGCTGATATTCTACATTTTGTTCTCCCATTTCTGTGAATTGTTCCATGACTAATGAAGAGATACTCCATGACAAATGAAAAGGTAAAAATGGGAAAGCATAAGACAATGATGACCTCCTAATATGACTTCTTGGTTTATATCTAAAAACCTACAGGCACACATTTTGCTTCTGTCTCAGAGATGTATTAATGTAAGAAAAGCACCAAGACTGCAAACTTGAAGGCAACTGAAGCCAAAGGTATCTTGAAACAGCCATGTTAAGGGGCGGAGCAGACAGTTATACTGCTAACACTGACATAGCCTTGACCATAATAATAATAGGAAGATTACTTTCTGATTTGACTTCATAGAGAATTATACTTCTGGCAACCTCTTAGGATATAGCTATAAATCACCTATTTTGTTTTATCTAAATACAGATCTATGCACATGGAATATGTCCTGCTAAATCACACCTTCTAATGCAACAGTATTCTTGTTCTTCCTTTCACACATCGTTGTGAAGAAGCTGAATTACATGCCTCATTGAGGTAGAAGAAAAAAAGACTTTGCTGCAGTTCAGAAAATGGTAAAAATTATTTTAAATGATTGAACCCTCCAAGTGATTTCTTAAATGCAACCATATGATTTCTATTGCAGAAGGCAGAAAAAAAAGCCATAAGAATGTGCAGGGAGCCACCCAAGTCCCACCACACCCTAAGAAACGAGCTCTGCTGTCATTCTCTGAAACAGAGGGCTGCCATTTGGAAATGTAACAGACATTTTTGTAAGTCCTCTTAACTGTCTGCCTACCATTTGCTGCTACTTGTGGTTCAGCTATTTCCCAGTAAAATCTCTTCTGTGAACAAAAGGCCAGATAGTTAGAACAACTTTTTGGCTGCTAACAGGTGCTGACTGCTTCCTCTGCCCAAGGAGAATTGTGGGGTTTATGCCCAAAATTTCTTTTGAGGCTCACTGCTATCCCTTAACATAAATATCAAATCTCAATAATGCTTGGGGACTGCAGAGTAGGTGTAGCCCCTCCCTTAAGGCTACTGCAGTACTTATCTTCTGCCATTTTTACATCCTAGTCTTATTTTCCAAGGATCTCTAGTAAAAGTACAGATGGCTTTTAAATGGCCAGTCCTCATGTTCTATGCTCTATTTGCTGATCAGCACAGCAACCACCAGAACCTTCTGTAGATAAAAAAGAAAAAGGTATGTTACAGAAGGGGCTTAAGAACAAACAAATCCAACCACTGCTTCTAGCTTCCTAAAGTCTATTTGACTGGGTATAAAATCTTGGAATTACAGGCTTCAACCATGCAGAGCATTATCTGCTAATCCAGGTTCCATAGAAAAGCAGAGACCACTGTAGTAGGTGAACAAGCTAAAAAAAACCCCTAACATTAAAAGCCATTGCAACAGATACAGTGAAGAACCATGGCAATTAGAAAAATAGCATTTTCCTACTTGGAGCTATAAAATCAATTGCACATTCTTACAACTGACAGAGGGAACTAAGATTGTTGGTGAGAGTTCATAGCTACTGACATAGGTGAAAGTTTGCTGGATGCAGTAGCGAACACAGCTATGAAAAAACAAACCTCAATCAGGTTTTAACAAAGCACATCAACAAACTGCTATGATCTACAGCCCACCACAAACTGAACTGCTCCCTACGTACCTAAAGCCTCTCTCCCCACATAAAAAGGACCTTTCAGGTCTATGTACTGATGAACTTATATGACAACTGGCTACTCCTAAGAGTCCTCCTCTTGCAAACAATTCTGCCAGGGCCCCGAGGGCACTAATAAGCTCTATTGGCCTTGATCAGTCTCACCTGGGACCTCTGCCCACACCCCTTCCCATAGGCCCTTGGACCCCCTTTAAGCTCAGTCCTGAGAACTCTGTGCTGGTTTGAGCTCTGCTCTAGGATTGCTTGTTTCCAGGTGTGTTTTATGGCTGTCTTTGGTACTTGTGTTGCAGTAGTGACTCCTGTTTCTCCTCGATGGCCAGTGGGCCTGATTCATCATCCTGCTGTGTCTGGGATTGTTGATGAATCCTGGTATCTACAACTGGTACTGTGTGTCACATTTAGATCCTGTAGGTTGGTGTTCTGGTTAGGTCTGTGCTGGGGTCACCCTCAGGTGCTAGCTCAGCCCTACTTGTGGGGCTATACTGTTTTTGCTGTTACCTGATGTGTTAAGTGGGAAGATGGGTAGGCTAGGGTTGGAATGAAACCACAGCAAGCAAAACATAATGTCATTTTTAAAAGTTAAATTTAAATGTTTTAGAAACTTTAATAGCACTGAGAAGCACCTAATCTTGGTTTGAAAATCTCTAGAAATGGGCAATCTACTGTTTCCCTCATAACATTTTTTTTTAAAATTTAATTGGCCTAAGAAGCAAGGGAAGAAAGTAATATTTCTCAAATGGCAAATGCTGCATTGATATTTTGTTACAATAGGATGTATGCTTGTCACAGACTCCTGACATTGCAACCAACACGATTACAGAGAGTGGGATTTGCTTCTGTAGTTCTGAATAGGCTGTTTAGAGAAACAGATTACTGGATGCTAAACTAATCTTCTGAAAGAACCTACTTACTTTTAGCCTGGAGAAGAATGGAGATTACTGACAGTTCCTTAAGAAAAGAGCGCTGATAAGTGAGGTGTTTAATGCTGTCTATAGCCAGAGCTTTTTGTATATCTTCTATGCTTGACCAGAAAGTATGAATAAAAGTGTCATACTTGGATCAAACACCTATTTGCAGAGTATCTAGTCTTCATGAATGGACAGCAGCAAGTTCCTGGAGAAATCAGATAAGAAATGTGTACATACCGCTATACTTAGGCCAGATGTAGTTAAAGCTTTTGGAAGTGTTGCAGTTTCATTACTCATTGAATTGGATTCACCCAGCTGCTCAGGGTTGGGTTCTAATTAGCATCACTCTGTATTTCTCTGTATTTTTCTGCAGGGTAGCATAGCAAACCTGGCACTCTTAATAAGATTGCCATGCTGCTTTCACAGTTTTAACTGTCAACCTACTTTTGTTCTGAAGAAATGGGAAGGCTGTTTATTAAAATACAAGCTGTAAAGAAAAAAGAAGTTAGAAGGGATGTTTGGACTTACGAGCTTTTGTGAGGCATGAGAAAACAATGGGAATGTATAAGGCTCCTCTACTTTCTAAGGGTGACTGCCAAGAAAAATGTCTCTTCAGATTGAAATTTCCTTCCTCTCTGATCCGAAACAAATATTTCTCCCTCTTTCAGCATACTTTACAGTACATCTTGCTGTTTTGTAGCTGTTTGCAGTATGTCTTGCTATTTTTGAGCTGCTTTGCAGCCCCTGTTCAGTTGTCTGTTTCTCAAGGCGACCAGGTGAGAGTAGAACTGTGAGAAGTTTAATGTTAATAAAGATGAAGGGGCAAATCAGTCTCCTCTGTAGTTTCTGGTTTTAAGAGGCTTGAAAAGGTCTGTGTAAGCCCTCTTATACATAATACTGTGTGCATGCCCTAAATATATGTCTATCCTGACTATCTCAGTAAGGTTAGTGAAACTGATGCAGATAGAGAATGGCTGATGAAGCCCAATGTCACCAAGCTCGTCTGAGTAGAACAGAGTTAATGTGCTACCTACTGCTTTTCAATGTCCAAATAGCCATTCTTCATGTAAGGACAAAAGTTGTATTGTTGTGATTGCTAATAGGATTTTTGCAGCTTATTTTTTATTTTGTCCTCGGGGAAGATTTTCCGGACAGACGTAGGAGTTTGGTTTGAAGCACACTGGCTTCTTTGGAGGGTGTTCTACCTTTGTGTTCAGATGTACTTGACAAGCTGTATGGTATTAAAAGTGAGCTGTATGACATTAAAAGGGTTTTTTTCCAATACTTCCCCTTCCTGCCTACTAGTCACTAACACTTTACACATCACTGACACTTTGTAAAGGTAGATGCCTTTAGAAGCACTTGTATATCAGAATACCCTAGTGAGGGATGTTAATATTATTGTTGTACTTGCTTACAAATTGGAAATTATAGCAAATACTATGTGACAACTCATACTGAATCTATGGAGTTGAAAGAAAAAGTTGCTATGATTAAGTAAATTTGTGGAATTTCCCTTGGTTACCTGTTTATGGACTCTGAGACTGGGCTCCTCTTTCTCACCTGACTAAACCTAAATATAGGAATTGCAAAGCTGGATCAGACAAATTTCTAACATACCAAGGGTTGTGTCTCAACACCAGGTAGCAACAAATACGTAGCAAAAGAGCGCAAGCTGAAGCTGTGCATACCATCTCATCTTTTCTATCTTGGAAACACCTGGCACTAATAAGAGTTTCTAGAGCATTTAATTTACATCTAATTGTCAGCAATGGACTTCTGTGAATTTTCTTATCCCTACTTTGAACGTGTTCATAGTTCTTGGATCCTTTAGGAGTAGGTTCCACAACTTAATTATGCTTTGTGTTGCAGAAGTAGTTCCTGTATTTGCTTGAGATCTGTGGCCTCATAACCAGTGGGTTGCCTCTTGGATCTAGCACTGTAAGAAATAGATAACAAATCTTTCCTTCCCCTCCTTTTTAGGATTCTGTAGACAAGAATGCTGCTCCACCGACTGTGGTGGAATCTGGGCTTCTGGTTTATGAAGTGAAAGCAAATGCCTGCTCTAGATGCAAATGCAACTCTTATTTTCTACCTCTCTCCCAGTTACTTGGCATTGTAGTATGTTAATGACAGCTTGGAGCAGGTGTGATTTCCATTTCTGTGTGATGAACCAGTTGTGTACTTGTCTTTTCAAAATGTGATGACAGATTGGGAATGCATCCAGTTAGACAACCCATGTCCTCCTCAACACTTGCTTGTGTTGGTGGATGCTGTGCTCAGTCAATTAACAGTTTGTCAACAGCTGATTACAGGATAGCAAAATTAAGATAGCACCTCCTGCTAAGTGGATTTTGCTTCTCTTGGGATATCGGCACCTTGGTAATGACATTCTGTTTCCAGGCTGAGCTTGGTTTACTTGCTGGTACTGCTAGCCTCTCTTGCTGTGCAAAGCCTCAGTCTTAACAGCAGCTTTGTTGCATTTTCTGAGACTCTCAAGGTTTTCTCTATTTTTTTTTTTTTTTTTCCTTCACAATGACAAGGGATTAATTCTGGCCCTGAAATGTCTCGGTGACAAATCAAGCCTTAAGTCACTGTAAAATTATGGAAAAATACCCTGCTTCCCAGAAGGTGAAGGGGCTGTTTTAATCATGGAATCATAGAGCAGCCCAGTTTGGAAAGTACCTCAGAAGATCACCTGGTCCAGCCTTTCATGCAAAAGGGAGCATAGATGAGATTATCTAGCACCCTGTCCAGTTGCATCTTGAAAACCTCCCGTGATGGTGATTCCACTACATCCCTGGGGAGGTTTGATCTTGACCGAGCTTTCTTGTATGGTGTAAACATGAATGGCATGTGTGCTTTCTCTTTAGCAAACCTGTAGGCTTTTGAGTACTTTTACTTGTCCATGCCTCCACAAGGCTTTACTCCCAGTGTTCATCTGTCTCTTTAAGATGCACCCAAGGCATATCTGTAGCAGCGAGTAGAATGACTGGCTCTTTCTCCATTCATTGTGAATGCTTGCTTCTAAATCTCATAAGAATTATCCATGTTTCTAGAGACCCTTTACATTTTCCTTTAGCTGTTTTCTGATGTTAAGCTGATGCTTGTTTTTTCCCAGTTTGTGTTCCAATGTGGCCAAACTGTGTTCTAGCATTTTTTATTTATTTGTAGCATTTTAGAGTGTGTACTTACGGATTCAATTCTCTGCAAGGTACAGGCACCAAGCAATTGATTAGGCACTTCCTTAGCTTATAATAAGAGACAAATAAAAACATAGAGTGCTTTAAGGATAAATAATAATAAACTCTCTTCAAATTTCTGTTTCTGCACTTAGTCCAAGGCAATGAGAGCTGTATGGGCTAATGCTATGGCCAATATTTGCATCAATGTAGAATGGGGGGAAAAAAACACCACCAAATAGGAAAGGCAGCATTTAATGCTCAATTTTTGCAGGTATGCTAATCAGCCCCTTGAGAAAATCATTATCTGATTGCGTGTACGAAGTAAAGATGGCTTTCTCAACTTACTCAGTCTAGAAACTGTATATCACCAGCATAAATCAAGTGTGTGGGCTCAAGATGAGTCCACTGCCTTTCTGCTCTTTCTCTTCCATGTTGCCAGAGTAGAGGTGGGAAGGAGCAAACTTTTGCAAGCCTGGAACTGGAATGACAGCTGGAAGACTGCCCATGAAGACTCTCCTCATATCCTGCACCATAAAAAGAAGGATCCTAAGTTGGAGGCAGAATGCCAAACTTTGTTAACTGTAAGCATAACTGCTGCCTGTATCCTGGTTTGGAGATGCTGCTGGAATTCAGGCATGCTCTCAAGGCCAAGTTGCTTAGAGAGCCTTTCCACATCCCTTCTTCCATCTCTGCACGTACACGCAAATCTGGATGGGGGACTCGGGGCAGAAACAGGAGTTATCATCCATCTGATTTTTTCACTATTCATGCTGCTTATCTCCTTTACATGGCTTGCTATGTATAATTCGCATTCTGCTTTTGTTAGGGAATCATATAGGGAAGAGAGGCTGGAAGGAATGTTGAAGGAAAGTTTGCTAAGAGTTCATTTATAATAGTTCACGTGACTGAACCCAAAATGTTTTAAGCCTTATTCAGAAAGCTTAGCATGAAGCAATTAAAAGTGTAAAATCAGTATGCCCACATGAAAGTGTATTGAACAGCAGTTAGTGTAATGTGTTGAACAGAATTTAGTGTACTGTCCCTCAGGGATAAAATAACCCCCAATACATCCCTAAATCTCTTGCAAGATCCATTGATTTCAGAAAATACAATATTGTTCTAAGTATTCAGAGATCTGACTTGAGCTTTTTAATGTTTTGAAATTTTCTGTCTTTGCTTTTGGGAGAAAAATGTGGTGGTGAACCTTTTCAAGTCACTTTAGAATTATGCAACACAATGAAATCTTTATTGAATACTTTACTGATGCTTTCTCCCCTCCTCTCCCTCTGTTACCTAGCTCTTCATGACAGAAATCACTTCTGCGATTTACTTTAATGGGAATTCTTCAGTCCAGGAGGGCTATAGGACAGATATAAACTTGAATGATCTCTGTGTCATGCTGAGTCCTTGATGAACTCCCGTGTTCAGAGACTCTTTGCCTCGATAGAGCTCCACTGATTGCAGCGGACTAGTTTCTAACGTTCCTATTTTTAATGGCATCAAAGCAATGGGATCAGTATCATTAGATACATTAGACCTCAATTTTCATATAGACTAGAAATTTTTCCTTGTTTTTTTTCCAGTTGTTTATGCATTTGTGTGTTCTGGGGAGTAGAAACTAAGGGACAGTTCCATGTAGGTCTTGTATTGCAGTTAAACTTTATTGACTTCAATCATAAAAATGGATGTAAGAAAAACTTATTAAAACTAAACAGTGTGTTAATAACCTGCTGTTTTCTTGGGACATATGTGAGCTCATTACTGGGGTCTTGAGGTCTGTTGCTCCAATGAATACTTAGAAAATTCTTTTGCTGCCTCTACAGAAGTAATGAACTTGTTTTATCTTGTGCCCTTGTACACATTATAAATGACAATCCTGATTAAAAGTAAAACTAATAAAATAACACAAACCAGATTATCTGCCTGCACCTTTAGCAACATTTTCTCTTATTTTAAAAACAAGGGGGATAAATTGAATATGGCAAATTGTGCTGTGTCTGGATTTTGCAGCTCCCAGCTTTTGATACTCAGTCTACATTCTCTGCCCTGGAGAAAATTTAGCTGCACCATAAAGACGGGAAATAAAATTACTTCTTGGAGGCCTTGGGGTTAATCAATCTATGTTGGTTGAAACCTAGCAGAATGCTCACAAGCATTCTCATATGTTTTATGGAAAACAAGATCTGTCATTATATATATGAAAAATGAGTCCTCTTTCTGGAATCATCTCCATTAATTACTGGGCTAAAGCTCAGATTTCCTTGCTAAAATGAATTTGGACTTTGATAATTACTTTAAAAGGAACGGTTCCATAGTCTTGTCTTGATTTTCTTGTCAAAACGTTGCTTCTTAATGCATTACTTCTATTACAGTAAATTGAGGGAAAAGAAAAAAAGATGCTAAAAAAGGAACATTAAAACTTCAAAGCATGCTGACAGATTGAGACTTGAATTATTGCACAATCTTGGAAGGAGTGAAGATACCCCGTTCACGCTCTGCCACTAGCTTATTCGTAAGTGTGCCTGGAAGCATGGTAGGAAGCATGAGGTGGATTGGGAACTGGCTGAATGGCAGGGCTCAGAGGGTTCTGATCGGCGGGGCAGAGTCCAGTTGGATGCCGGTAGCTAGTGGAGTTCCCCAGGGCTCGGTACTCGGCCCAGTCTTGTTCAACTTGTTCATCAATGACCTGGACGAGGGGACGGAGTGTACCATCAGCAAGTTTGCTGACGACACAAAACTGGGAGGAGTGGCTGATACACTGGAAGGCTGCGCTGCCATTCAGTGGGACCTGGACAGACTGGAGAGCTGGGCAAAGAGGAACTTGATGAAGTTCAACAAGGGCAAGTGTCAAGTGCTGCACCTGGGGAGGTCAAACCCCATGCACCAGTACAGGCTGGGGGCTGACCTGCTGGAAAGCAGCTCTGCTGAGAGGGACCTGGGAGTCCTGGTGGATGACAAGCTGACCATGAGCCAGCAGTGTGCCCTTGTTGCCAAGAAGGCCAATGGTATCCTGGGGTGTATTAAGAGGAGTGTGGCCAGCAGGTCAAGGGAGGTTATCCTCCCCCTCTGAGGAAAGGCTGAGAGAGTTGGGCTTGTTCAGCCTGAAGAAGAGAAGACTGAGAGGGGACCTTATCAACACATACAAATATCTTAAGGGCGGAAGTCAAGAGGACGGAAGCAGTCTGTTTGCAGTGGTGTCCAGTGACAGGACTAGGGGCAATGTGTGCAAACTGAAACATAAGAGGTTTCAGTTGAATATGAGGAAAAACTTCTTTACTCTAAGGGTGACAGAGCACTGGAACAGGCTGCCCAGGGAGGTTGTGGATTCTCCTTCTCTGGAGATATTCAAAGCCCGCCTGGATGAAGTCCTGTGTAGATTGCTCTAGGAGAGCCTGCTCTAGCAGGGGGGTTGGACTAGATGATCTCCTGAGGTCCCTTCCAACCCTTGCGATTCTGTGATTCTGTGATCTCTTGCTCTAGTAGCGTGGAGATAATAGTAATAAGCAGACCTTCAAATTCCCTTCCTACCCTCTGGCCCAAGAGCGGGTGAGCAACCAGGAAGCTCTTACAAATGTAATCTGTGTTTTTAAAAAGCTGAGTGAATATTGAGCACTTGGTATTATGCATCTTATTGAAACCCAAGAAAATTAGGCTCTTTGTCGGGTTTTAAAAGGTACTTGGGCTGAGCATTAGAAATGAAGCATTTTCCTGTGTGACTTTGGATTCTTAATTTTAAATATTTTTTTTCTGAAAATAAAACACAATTGACTTTGAAAGTTGCACAAGGACATAAAGGGTAAGAAGGAGCCAAAAAAAATAATATTGGGGACTACAGTATAGTCTGAGCTGAAAAGCTTCTGCAGTCTACTTGTGAGGCATGTTCCAGCTGTAAAATAACCATTACTAAAAATATCTTAAGATCACTGTATAATTTAGTCAGCTTTGAATGTCTGGTCCTACAATTGAACACATGTACATATTTTAAAAGAAGAGAACTGATAAAATTAGCCCATTTCTGCTAAGGTACTACTTGAACAGATGCTTTCTTTGAGCTGGCATAATCTCAAGTGTGCAGCAGGAGGGATCAAGCTACCAGTTGGGTGAGGAGGATGGGTTCTGGTCCCTTCTCTGCCACTCTGAACAATTCACCTCACTTCCTGGTGTATTTGCTTCCCTGTCTGCAAATGGGCTGAGGAACACAGATAAAAAGCTCTCTGTAAAAGATAGGCAAGAGAACAATTATATAGTCACAAAGGTTTTACTGCTGTTATGCTCTGATCTCATATTTTTCATTTAGAAAAGAGTATAGTTAACTGCAATGACACAGTCACTTGGCATTTTCAAGGTAGATACACAGTATGTTCTTTAAGTAGTGTGGTTGTCTCTAGACAGCATCCTAATTTTACTCTCATCGTCCTTGAAGTACCTTAATGAGAAATTATTTTAAAAAGCCTTGGTACAGAGTAACTTTATCTAAATACTAAGAAAACTATCTATTCCTGTTTTGTTTCATTGACATACATGTTCACAGCATCCTGTTGGAATTCATCATTTCTTAAAAGCAGCTTTCTCTGAAAATTGCAAACAACTCTTTGGATGAATGTAAAAGTGCACTTACTGAATGACAGTGTGCTAGGCCCTTCATCTTCTGAAAACCAGAAACTCTTTGTAAAAAGTAATGAGTTCCTGCTGTTTCTCTCCTGGAAATGGATGGCACAATTCATCCCCTATCACTCCATGCTATCCAATTTTCATTGTTATTAAATAAAGACAAATAGTCACTAGTTCCCTTAGCGGTATGTTCTTACGTGAGCAATCTGGGACTGATAGTCATGGCAAAATGCTGGGTTCATGGTAGAAAAATAGAGAAATATCCACCGCAGTTAAATGCTATATGCAGATGTTGAAATGAAAAGAGCACTGAAAAATGCTAATCTTTTCCTTTTAGTCTACTTTTTGCATATTCACTACTATCAGTTCTACTTGTTTTGCTGATGTACACAAGCTGCTCCATTAGACTGTTGAGAGGTACTTAAAAATGAGTAAGAGGTAGAAAGAAGGAGGGGTGTTGCCTTTGAACACCCACAGAGAAATGAAAGCCAGCAATGAAAATCTGTCCTGTCATAGGC
>NW_009260131.1:3856505-3891860 GCF_000687185.1 Egretta garzetta
CATTCCTGAAGAAACAGTGGTCCGTTTTAATCACATTATCTTTGGAAAAGGGCAGTGGAACATGAGATAACTATTTTGAATTTGAATGTATTCATTTATGTGCACAAAGCAATTATTTAGCCCATACAAATGGGAATATGAAAGTATTAACTGTTGCAAAACTTAAGTGAAGAAATGCTTGGTTTTAATTAAAGGATTCAATCCCAATCCTTCTCTGGCAAAACTGTCATTTTAGCAAAAGGAGAAATAGTTACCAATTGTGTAGGAAAAATTAAAGCTCTGAGCACGTGGCTAATACAGTTCTTTTAATTCTTTGGATATTGGATGCTTTTGGAGGTTTGGGTGGGAGAAATGCATTTGAAGGGAAGAAATAGAAAAATTAATTTAAAATGTGTTTTAGAAATGTTCTCATGAGAGCTAATGCAGTCTACAGTGCACTAGCATGGCAAGTTTGCAACTCCTGACTTTCAAGGCTTTACTTCTTAAACTAGTTTTTTTCCTTTTTGTAGCAGGCATCTTCAGTTTCTTGTGTGTTGAGAATACATCAGAAGTGTGCAGGCATAAAGAGTAGCCTAAGATTTCCAGTAGGAAAAATAGAGGAGGAGTCTAAAAATCACAAATGGCTTATACTTATGTCAGTGTTAAAGTTTAAGCATGTTATAAGCATCCCATTCCAAGTTGGTGTGAGGGAGCAGCAAGAGCCATCTGCTCTGCGAGGAAAGGAGCCAGGAGCAGAGCATGACGCAGGCAGGAGGAGTGACCAGGAGGGATCAGGGTCAAGATGTAGTGGCCAGTGGCCATCAGCTGTGCCGAGGCGGGTCTGAGGCCAGTGTATGTTGGTCAGAGTCCTGGAGGTATGAGTCTGGGCACAGATGTACAGCCAGGATGGAGCAGAGGCAGGGGCCAGTAGTAAAGCCTCTGCTTAAAACCTCTTTACAAGGAATTGAGGGGCAGGCCCTCATGTCTAGCTTTCTTCACTACAGCTCTTATCAGCAGAGGAACTGCCCTTGGAGTCAGCTAGGTAAACCACTTAATTCTCCTGTTTGCACTCCTAGAAGGTGAATGTGCTGTGGGCTGACAGCAGGGTCTTTAACTTCTAAATTATGTATGTTAACTGTGAAGCTGTTTTATGTTCTTTGTCATAAGCCCAGAATGCAGGTCATTACAGTAGAATCAGATTAACACCGCACTTTGCTTGCGGCCTTCTGCCTATATTTTGAGTAGCCTTTGCTGCTGACTGTGCTTGGGATCCAGTTCAAAGACAATTCAAACCAGTGGAATTGCTTTCATTGATTTTGCTGAAACTTGATAATATTCAAAATTTCAGAATAGTTTTTTTTTTTTTAACTGAAATATATTCTGGCTGCTCTTATTCCTGCATTCTACGTTTGTGTATCCACAAACACCAGCTGAAATTCTTAATAATTGCTACATTAGTATAAGAAGAGTTTTCAAAGATTTTAGTATTTTTAGATATCGCTGGCAGAAACTGTGGGCAAGAGTTGCAGCACAGCTAAATTGCCAGTTGCCCTGCCAGTGTTTTAGATTACAGTTCTCCTAATTTTTCACAGTCTTTGGAACAATTAAAAACTAGCATTTAAGACCACAGTGCTCTGAAGCTTTGAACTTGTGATCGATTAGACCTTAAAAAAACCAATTCTGGCAGATAATATAAAGTTGTGTGGGGCTTGGGGGAGTGAGTTTCTTATTGGGTTTTTTGGGTTCATGCAGAGATGATGATGAACTTTAAAAAGTCTAAAAATTACTTCATAGAAAATGTAGAGGCCAAAACTTTAATGATTTAAACTAGTGCTTTGAAGGTCAGGAAATTAAGGCCTGTCTTCACAAGGGAAGTTGAGATTTGGTAAAAATATTTCATCCCTAAATGATATTTCAGCTATGAATTGTCATCAAAGTGCCTCAGAATCATCTCTCCCTGGTCTTTTATATAATCAAAGCTGTGTGGTGGAACTTTCTCTTGTATTTTCATTTTGGGCTAATATTTACCACATTACAGGCATTCAGTGTTTATTCAGAAACTGACATTTCTGCTAAAAAGTCTCCATGAGAGATTTTATTTAAAGATCTGGCTTTCTCTTGAAAAATTTGCCTTCTGATAAATTTTCTGCCAGCTCACAAGTCATAGCAGATCTATTCTTTCTGAATAGTGAGACTATTCAATGTTTTATGTTTTTATGATACAGCGTGGATTTTTTTAACTACTTAAGCCACTGCAGTTGTAGTTCTACTTGAAGAACTGTCTTGCCTGGGAATAGGAGAAATTTGATTCCATATGTATGATGAACAATTAGGAAGTGTTTTTCCAGAGCCTCATACACCTCACTTAAGTTATCTATTCACAGCTACACATGGAAAAATGAAGTACAGAATTGGATCTAAATGCTTAGAATAACTCAGATTGAAAATACTGGGGGCAAGGCTGTTATGTGTGCGTTAAAGGTAAAAGAGGAGCCACTGAAGAATGTCTTTTAGTGGGGAATTCCCCAAGACAAAAACCTGTTGTCATTGTGTATGTAGCAGCTCCAAAAGACGTGAGTGGGTTCAGTCAGGCCAAGAAAAAAGACAAAGGGAATTAGAACAGGAAGCAGGCTGGCAGAATGATAGATAGTTAGTGGATTAGTCAGTACATGGAAATTTTATTTGGCATTCATGTAGTCTTCAGTGTCAAAGAACCACCACAATGTTCCCTTGGGAAATTATTTTAAGATCCCAAGGAATGTATGTGCTGTTCTTTAGTGTTGAGCAATTTCATCACATGCTTATCCAGCCTGTTCTTTTTTTTTTTAATTCAGAAGTAGCAAGTGCAGAGCATCCCCTGGATGCATAGTTACTGCTGTTCTACAGTGAAAAAAAGGGTAGGGGGAGAAAAAAGTACTCTGGTTTCCAGCTCCACAGTAAGTTATTAGTTTCCCCCAGGATCCAGCTTGCAACACACTACACCCTTTCATCCTCTCACTTATTTTGTAGTCATGAGTCCTCCGCCACTAGAAAGGCAATAGAGACCACATTTGCCATAATTTAGTTTATGGGAAATTTTTTTAGCTGCTAAGTAGAAATCTAGTACAAATTAATTGTATAACTATTTTCAAGATTAACTTTCAACCAGAATTCTTGAGGTGTATTCTTAAAAAGTGGGGATTTTGCTGGTTTTTTTCTTAGAATTCTTTGAGTAATTGAACCCAAATAGGTTTGAAGTGCAGCTGTGCGTAATACTGGCATTTGGACTTGAATATCCAAATAGTTATGGTATCTGAAAAGTCACTTTCTTGTGAAATACACTTTCACGAACAACATTACAACTAAATTACAGTTATGCCAACAATGTTAGTTTCCTATTAGAATATCAAAAGTGTTGGTTATTGTGGAGATGATGCATAAAAATAAATGAAATTCACTAAGGAACACCAAGCCTAAAAAGTCTTATCTTTATAAAAGGTTAAAATGAAGCACTACTTACTACCAGAAGGTAGATGACAGATATGAGCTGATTCAAGCAGATTAAAAGGGAAAGGGGCTTTTTTTTGCATGCTGGAACAAGAAAGAGAGACTTAATGATAACACATACTCATCTGCTTGCACTTGTTAGCTGATCTGTATAATCAGATTACCTATAAATTCATGTTCACCATGGCAAAGTTGTGTACTGTCATATAACATTCCTGTTTTTCTCCTTATAAACATAGAGTAAAGCGGATATATAGATGAGTCTGAAAAACAATGTGAAACCTGTTGTAAAGAACTTTGGCAAGTATTGATTTGTCAAAATAAGGTATTCGCTCAAATTTGTACTAAAATGAACAATTCCAGTTCACTCTCCAGTCAATCTTGACTGCTGTCAGTGGCTGTGGGGTAGGGACAGGCAAGAGGAAGATTCAATATACTTTCCATTCTTTCGGAGAAGCTTAATTAAGATCCAAAACACAATTCTGTTAAGTTTGTGTTAATTTTAACTGCTTAATATTGGATAGTAGATGCAACCTTGTGGTTAGTGATATCACAAGAGATCACCCCTTCTCCTGTTTTCCTCTTTCCTCATCATGTACATATGCATCAGAACCCAGACCTGAAAGGAATAGAACTGCTTGGGACCTGGACTCTGGCCTTCTCTTGCACTGATCTGGAAGGATCTGAAAGCTGTGCTCAGAGTAAGCCTGAAAAATAGATGTTATTGCGGTTTCATTGGTGTAATATGGAATGTGAGAGTACAGCTGAGAGCAGCCTGATGATAGAGTATCTGTAGTCTCTCGAAGAAATAAGATGAGAGGTCCATGCAAGCTGCCTGTAATACTGTGGGATGAGGACGTGCAGGATAGGAATGGTCAAGGTATAGTGCTTAAAAATACACAGTGTCAGTTAAACACATGGTTGTAGTAGTGCAGTGATTTGTTGTTCATTTGCAATGAACAGTGATTGTGAGTAGGCTTTCTGTTCAGGTAGAGTGACTGAACGATTAGAAATATGTGACAGTAGCTAGTAGGAGTGTATAAGGAGAGAAAGTGTAAAAGTGGTTGACTCTGTATGTAAGGGAGAGAACTTGAAGTTTGTTATTTGGCTTTCCAACAACAGGACTCTGTTAGTGTCTGCTGTTTGGCTATTGTGCATAGTGTTATACTTGGGGGGATTATGGTCCCTGCACTGTTGACAGTGCCCAGTGGGGAAGAGCAGCCAGTAAGTGACAGACCCTGGGGCAACAGCCATAAGAGGACACTTCTAGAGACAGCAGGACCTTCTTAGTCCGCCACAGCCCAGGAAAGGGCTTTTTCCTTCTTTTCTGTCATTGTAATAATGGGCAAAGCCAGATGAGCTCACCCTGTGGCTGGAAGGACTCAAGGTTCCTTTATCTCTTGTACCTTTAAATTCGCATCTAATAGATTGCTGGAAAAGCAAGGTATGTGTCAGAAACTTGGCAAGAGTGCAGTGTGTTTTCTCTGTTGCCTGATGTAAGGGCAGAATGCTATGGCTAGGTGATCCTGTCACTAGAGGACATGCTGGGGAGAGCAGTATAAAGGGACTGAGTGGCTTCTTCCAGAGCCCACACTAGACCAGTGGAATTGGTTAAAACCAGAGTAAACAAACTGCTAGAGCCAAGTTGGGGCCATGACTGGCACTCTACTGCAAAACCGATGCCAGCTTTGGAAGCAAAGTTCTTTGTTTGCACAGCAGTGCACCTGTACTAAAGGATCATGCTGCACCTGAGCTAGCCCTACCCAGAGGCAAATCTCATGTCTGCATCAGAACCTATGTGCAATAGGTGGCACTGTTAGTTTATAACTTGGGCAAACCACCCACAGACAAGTGGGAGTTGATGGTAGCTGCAGTCCAAAAATAAATTTATGTATGCTGGGCTGAACAGCAAGTGAAAACTGCCATCACAGGTCAGGGGATTGACTAACAAGCCTGTTCAGCTTCTTGCAAAAGTCAAATGGCATGTGTAGAAGCATCAAGTGATTCTCTGAGCCATGGATGTTATAAACCTAGTTCTACCTTCAAATACACCTGTGTGATTCCCCAAATACACCTGTGTGATTCCCCAAAAACGCTTAGCAAAACTTTCAATGCCTGACATAATGCAAAACCTCAGGTTCGGGTTTTTGCTTTTAAGTTCAAATCTAGCAAACGTTCATGCTTTGTTCACTCTCCTTCCTCCACAGTTTTCTTCTGCAGCTTTAATAGCTGCTTATGCCCCCTGTTCTGCAGTCCAAAAAGGGAGGGTTTTGAAGTGTGCTGTGATTCTGTCTCTAAGTGACTGTGCTTTAAATTTTCCACTGCTGTGAATGATGTAAATTACTTGAGCAGAGGAATTGTGTTGCTCTAGGTAGCCAGTATACTCATCACATGCCATGTGTGATTGAGATACGTAGATATTATGATTTCAGGACAGCTGTGCTAAGTTCTAGGAGCTGAATAAACCTCACACTCTACCTTTCTGTAGGTGAAAGCGCTCTATGCAGTACAGATACCCAGTGGAGACAGACTGTTCTAATTTTTAAAATCATGAAAGGCTTTTGACACTTGCTCTATTAATTTTCCACTAAGGACAGTGAGTCCTTAAAATAACTGTTTAGCTAACCTCTGTATGAACAGGCTCTGCTTGTTACTACTAAAATTGGAAGTACTCATTGTACTAATGGATTTTGGCTTTTCTCTGCTGCTTTACTTTTATCTTTTAAGCACAGATGTTATTATTTGAACATTGGTTTTCTGAGTAAAAAGATAAAATATGCATTTTAAAGTAATCCTCCTTATCCTCTTTGCTGCCCTCTCCCCTTAGAATTTCCTCTTAGAAGCTCTGAACTGCTGAACAGTGCAATTGCTAAGGTGCAATCCTGTCAGCTAAACCAACACTGCTGAGACTTTGCCTAGCTTTGCTAGCATACCTGTTCCTAGGCACTGGCATTTTTTAGCTTGACTTCTGTAAGTCTTCTCTCTCAGGACATGACTTTACTAACCCAGTTAATAAAGCTAGAGACCTCTGTCGTGAATTATGGAGAGGTGTTTTGACTCCAAGTTCTGTGCTGTCAGTGTATTACAAATTATTTTTATGCATTAAGTATTTCATCCTATTTTGATTTCCCCATTCCACACATTTAAAAGTTCAGTAAATAATTAGGGCTGCTTTGATGGACAAAGTTAATCACTTCAATGATTCAAGCCCCTTGCCTGATACATCAAGCCTTAAAGACATATTCACTTGCTAACCTCAAATCCTAAAATCCCAAATGAAGTATTAGCAGAAGGCTTCAAACTAATTTCCTGGCTACCTAGAAGGGGACAAAAATCTGCTGCAGCTGTATACAAGGGGGCTGAGCTGAATCTTGGAGTTGCATCATTTATTCTGTGTAAAATGTACATGTAGCTCTTCTAACATAAGATTATTCATTAGCTACTTTCAAGAAAAGTTAGATAAACATACAGAGTATGAATCTGGAATAGTTGAATTAAGGGGTATCTGAATTTTATTTGAACATCACCTGTTTGGAATCAAAACAATTCCCAAGATGTAGCTCATTTAGCAACTAATAAAAATTCTGAAATGAAGTTATCCCTGTTGTTCCTGGTGCATGCTCTGAGGACTCTCAAATGTTTTTAATGCTTTCTTCTCAAAAATATCTGAAGGCACTCCCAGATTCCCATTAGGTCTGACAAAATTTTCTCCCTTTTTAATAAGCCTTTAATGTAAATGGTACTTTGAAAAATATTTCTGTCTTTGCTTGTGTTGAAGCCCCTTTTTTTTTTTTTTGTTTCTGTCCTGTCACTATTGAATTGCTGTGATGTCTTCTACACCTGAAGTCAGAAGCTTTTTAGTACTTGCAGCAATCATGGGTTGATAGTGTCTGATATATTTCAAAGTGTTGATATTAATCTCTTGGGGTCATCTTGACCTGTTTCTAGCAGCCCTGGTTGGCCCTTACCCAGTGCTTAGGTATTGCACCCAGGACATCCCCAGGCTTGGGTGCAAATGGTATGGTGAAAGCCCCCATAACTGAGGAATTTGTATTCCTCTGCTGGCATCCATGGTGACTTTCACAGCACAGCTCTCACACCTTTAAGAGTTTGTTCAGATCTGTCTCTAACAGACTGAGTGTGGAGGTGACAGAGGAGTAGATTTAGTACTTGTTGAAACTCATGAAGAACTTCCCCTCTAAATAGAGAAACAACCCCCCTCAGTCTAGTGGCCATCACCTTTCAGGCACTGGTGGGTGGCTGCGGATGTTTCCTTTGGACCTGGGTGGCTGCCAGTGGTCAGACACTGCTGCTGGGTGGCTGCAAACCAGAGCCAGGGATGAGTGTCTGTAAGAGGCAAAGGCTGGTGTATGACCAGTGCAGGCATTAACATCAACTCAATGCCTGCACAGAGGCTGCAGAGAACTGTTTCGGTAGAGCTTGTGCACTCTTTATGGTATGGGTGCCTCAGCTACCAATTGTGTAAATATCATTAGGAATCAAAGAATTGAAAAACCAGGTCTCTCTCTGAGCAAACTGCTACACTGACTGTTGCGAGGTGGCTGTCATCTAGCCCCACACTGAGTGTGAACAGAACAAATGCATAAATAGGAATTTAGCTGGTGTTCTCTGAAGGACTATGAGGATATTGACTATTTTAAGTGTGGAATACGCACTTCAGTTTCCAAAGTGAATTAGAATGTGTTTCAGCAGTGATAGGCAGTCCCTTAGACACTACTTACAAAGCCTGCAGCTTCTGTGATACTCTCCTCTATTGACCCTTCCTTTTTATTTTGCTTTCCTAGCTAGCCTGTGATAGGAGAGATCTGAATGTCTGCTATGCTTTCCAGGTGTAGAAATCATTTGAGAAGGTTGCAAGCTAACTGCCTAAATCTGTGAGCAGGAGGAAAAGTACTATTGGCATTAGGTAAAGAGCTGCTTGATTTTTTTTTTTTCTTGTACAGAACATAACTTGAGTAACTTTGCCTGTTAGGAAGGAAAGCAAGAAATGGCCCCATTAATGGCTTGTACTTTCTGAAACCTCTGCTGTGATGCTGTTGCACCGGAAAGAGCATGCTATTTTCATGTCTTGGCCACTCACAACTAAAGCTGATGTAAAGACAATTTCCTCTGGAATAGAACTGCTTCTGCCTGCAGTTAGGGTGGTTGATGGAATGGATGTTACGCTTTGACTGCAAATCACAATAGATTTCAACTGGAAACAAGAAAACCCAGCCTCCATGCTTTTGTTAGTGATAGGAAATAATTTTGAATTCTTCAGATGAAAGCATTAAGATGCTAAGAGTTGTAATTGGGTTAATTCATTCTTGAAGTTTAAAATATCAATTAAAAAAGATACGTGCCCCAGCCCCTTAGGAAATGATGCATGTCTGTATTGGGTGTTTTTTAGTTTTCCTGCTTTCAGCTTATTTTTTGAGATTGAAAAAGTGTGTATTTCCTAGCACTTAAAAGAGGTTGACATATAGTTGTTAAATACTAAATATCAGGGTGTGGTGTGGGCTGGTAGCTGGCTGGGGGACCAGGAGCTGCAGGGAATTCCTGGGCATTCCTTGCCAGGCAGGACCTGTCCCACTGCCCCCAGCAAGGGAGCAGGGAAGGCCAGGGGGGCAGCCCCTGGCCCAGGATATTGGGCACCCCTGGGGATAACCCAGGGTCAGCTGGGAAGTCGGTTCATGGATCAGTGTCCAGATCAAGGGGATGCATGGCCAGGCATGGCCGTGGCTGTATGACACAGCTCAGACCTAGCTCAGGCAGAGGACAAGGGCAAGAGCTTCAGCTTACAAGGGAGGAAAGGGGGAACCCCGCCAAAATATCTTAGCAGTGCTATTGAGGCAACTCCTTCTAGCTTTCTTCACAGAGCATTCCAGCTCACTAGCCTTTAGAAGTTTAGTGAGGAGAGATATGCTCTAGGCCCTGACATCAAGAGCCTGTGTAAATAGGCAGAGGAAAAAAGGTAAAAATCCCTGGGATTCCACTGTGCTTCTCGCTTGCCTTGCACATTGTGCAGAGCAGTCATCAATCCAGTAGTATATGCACTAGGTATGCAGAATTTTGTTTTGCTGGTATTCAATATATACAAATCATTGTTTTTGCCTTGCACTAATGAAAACTTAGCATGGCTGAGTAAAGCTTTTGAATTAAATTTTCTATGTCTTACAGTATTAAGTAAACCATTTACTAGAAGGAAAAAATGTATTATGTGGGAAAAGGAAGTTTTACACTGCTGCTTGTGGTGTGAACAGAATTCTTCTCTTGCTGATTTCTTTGGTGGTTTTTAGTACCCCTTTCAGACCATGTGCATGGCACTTTAAAAAAGACATAGCCCTGAGCTGACAAATTTTAACTGAAATATTGTCACTAGGACATTCATTGCTGCTGAGAGCTCTGAGAAGGTCCCAGTCAATGGTGGCAGCTCACATGGCCTGGGCAGCACATTGGCTTCCAAGGTACCAATCCCATTTCCTTCAGGGATTGTCATAATTAGGGAAGTCAGAGTGGAGCTAAGAATGGCAGTGACTCATAACTGATACCAGTAGGTAAGACCAGGGCAAGAGCATTAAGATGGTTTATGCTGTGATATTGGAATTAGCAGAATTAACGACTGGCTGGTGATACAGTTTTTGGGTATGCTGAATAGATAATTTCAGTGGGACTGTGGTAGGGTAAAGTACTTGGAGTCAGCAGGGGTACTGGAGTCTGGATGCATTTTATCTACACTTCCTGCTGTATCAACGCTATTGTGTGTTTGTAGACCACAGAATTGTTTGACAAGCATGTTCTCAGGCAGTACATCTGAAAGTACACTACTTTATTTATAAATCTGCCATATGGTTTGTCAGGTAGGTCTTTGACGCCTTTCACACTTGCTTAGTCACAAGTGCATTACATACAACCCTTTGCACATGACAGAAGCAGCATCTGTTTTGTGACAAGAAGACATGTGAAATGTAAGTAAATCACTTATAGTTTGTATTACTGGAATACCCATCAGCCCTATTTGTGTATTGGAACTGCACTCGGCTAGGCACTGCACAAACAGAACAAAGATTGTCCCAGCTCCAAGAACTTCAAAGTCTCAACATGCTGGATTTGAAAGTGTACTAATATGAAAGTCTGTATATAAGGAAGAGCCTCGCGCATTATTACACTGAGATCCTCTCAGAGTACTAAAAATATTCAGATATTCTGATCTGCGGCAAACCTGGCATAGCTCAATCAAAATCAAATTATCACAGCAAGGTTGATCTTCCTAAGATAAATGCTTTATTCTACTATAAAAGCTTAGTCCAACCTCCTCTATGTTGCAGCCAGAGAGTCTGCAAAAAAAAATTTAAGAATCAGCCTTTTTTTTAGGAAGCCGTAAGATAGCAGCTCAGTTGTTTTAAATGTTATTTATTAAATATTGTTTAATTAAAAACTGGCTTAGCCGATTTGGAACATGAAACAATTCCCATTAATGTCTGAGAATATTTTATTCAACTTTATTAGCAATTAGATATAGCCCTTAACCCTTTGGAAACTGCCAACAAATGCATATTCAGGAAATGCAGCTAAGTATTCATTTGGTTGGCTGTCTGGAGACTGTAAATGTTCAAAGGATTAAATAGATTATTTTTTTTTTTTTGCCATTGGGCAAAGCTGTCTGCCAAGTTCTCACCAGATGCACATTAATAAAGCTGGGTTTTATAAATGGTTCTGATGGAGGGTTCAGAGCAATCTGAGTGACTCAGAGCTGCTAAACAGGGTAAGCAGAGTTCTCCAATGCCTTCTCTTAGCTCTGGTTTGAACTGAGATGCAAGCTGTAAGCAAATTAATGCGTTATTTGATTGTCTTTCCGGAAAAATGGTGAGAATCAAGTCCATTCTCTTAGCTGGCAAGTGGCTTATCTCAGAAGAACTGCGTGGCTGGCATTACCTGACACCCAGGGGAATCCTCAGAGAGGCCAAGGACCAAAAAGTCATGAAGGATTAATTGCTTTCATGGCAAGCAGCAGGGTCCAGGTCAAGGTGCAATGCATTGCCAGAAGGAGGTGGGAAAGGCTGTGTTCCTGTCTGCAGAAGGTGTTCTAGGCAGTTGACATGATGCTAACAGGATGAATGCTCTTTTCTGAGCATAGGAGTCAGATTGGAGCGATGCTCACTTTGCCAAATACATTGACAGCTGAGGCAAAGGTTTAAGAGCTACAGACAGGCTGAAGACAGCTTGCAAGTTGTGCCAGTCCAGCTGTAATTTAGAAAAGGCCTGAGACAAATATACCTAAATGTCCTGGTTTTGGCTGGGACAGAGTTTATTTTCTTCCTAGTAGCTGGCATAGTGCTGTGCGTTGGGTTTAGTATGAGAATAACGTTGACAACTCACTGATGGTTTAGTTGTTGCTCAGCAGTGCTTAGACAAATGAAGGATTTCTCAGCTTCCCATGCTCTGCCAGGTGCACAAGGAGCTGGGAGGGGGCATGGCCGGGACAGCTGACCCCACCTGACCCCAGGGATATCCCACACCATATGACATCATGCTCAGTATATAAAGCTGGGGGAAGAAGGAAGGAAGGGGGGGATGTTGGGAGTGATGGAGTTTGTCTTCCCAAGTCACCGTTACGTGTGATGGAGCCCTGCTTTCCCAGATATGGCTGAACATCCCCCCTGCTGATGGGAAACAGTGAACGAATTCCTCAGTTTGCTTTGCTCATGTGTGTGGCTTTTGCTTTCCCTATCAAACTGTCTTTATCTCAACCTATGAGTTTTCTCACTTTTACTCTTCTGATTCTCTCCCCCATCCCATTGAGGGGGGAGTGAGCAAGCAGCTGTGTGGGGCTTAGTTGCCAGCTGGGGTTAAACCATGGCACTAAATTGATTACTTCCTGCTCTTAAGGTTTAACAACCTCAGTCTGAGCATGTAGCAGCTGTTAATTACAGTAACAAAACTCAAAGGTGGGGACTAATGTGCAGAGAAATGTAGGAGGCATGTGGTTTTGTTTCCAACCCTTTTCTCTTATGTTTACAAACTCAGGTAGCATGCATCAGGGTATGGGAGCGTAAGTTTGGGAGGAGGATTCCTATGTCCTGTTCCTTTCAGGGACTCAGAATGACTTGGTCCCTGAAATTCATGAGATGTTGGGTTGCAGTGGCAGAGATGAGAAGAGTCACCTTGTGTTCTTTGTTACAACTAGTGTGGATGAGAGACCTAAGCAACTATCACTCACTGAAGCAAGCCCAGAGCTGAAGCTGAGTCAGGAAAATCTTCCCCCAAATTTACTAGCAGTGCTAGCTGCCCAAGAAGAGAAGTTTAAGTTGGCTGAGGAAATCTACCCGCTGTGTGGCTCCACAAATGTCTAGGGCCTTATTTTAGAAACAGAGTCCCTCCCAGAAGCCAGAGTCCTTATTGTCTGCAATTATAAACACAAAAGTTACTGTGCATGATTGAGGTACCAGATTTTCTTGTGCTGTTACACAGGTGAAATAAAATCAGAGCTTCCGAGACAATGCTCCCTCTCTTCCAGGGCTGGTTTTATTGATTGGTCTTGACACTCCAGGGAGCTTACTGTTAGGGACTTCTTCCCACAAACATTTATGTTTCTGTTGCAAATTGCCTGGTGTGTTTTGTCTCTTGTACCTCTCTGACACTACATTGCCTGTTTTTCTAATACTAATAGCTACTTCCTTCAGAGTTATGTATCTACATGTGACCATTCTGGAGATTTTCATTTTTGACAAGTAACAAGATAAAACAATAGCTATATCCGGAAGGAAATCCTTTGGTAAGACAGAGCTGGAGGTGTGACCGCTAACCAACAGCTTAGGAGACTGACCAAGTTTTCTAGCTCAAGTCTGGCCCTTATTTCATCTTGGGCAATTAATTTAATTTACTTCATCCCTTTCTTTTGCTTTTTGTAAACATGGGGATGATGCCCTTCTATGAGGATATTGTAATCTGTTAACTCCCGTAAGGCTCTCAAGCTGCATTGCTATATAGTATCTAAGTATAGCTTACATAATCAGAACAGCCTTATTACTCCTTAACTATTTTTGCATTTTGTTCAAATGGAATGAATGCCAATTTATTTTTGTTGCATGTGAGCCTTTCATAATGCATACTATATTAAAGAAACAACTTTTATTACTATACTAACTGCAAGCAAAGATGGGGGAATAAAGACATATTTTACAATCTATTAATTCTGGACCATTTTAGAGAGACCAAAATACTTAGTGGATTACTTAGGCTAATATACTTTGTCTAGGCTGCTCAAGGTCATGTATAATGGATGATGTACCTTTTTGTGTACATGTGCGTTATGCACGGTTTTTGGACAAGTTGTAATCAGGTTTAGGAATTACGCCAATTTATTATTGGAAAAATTTATGGTATTTAGTGCTTATGTAGTACTTTACATTTTTCAAGGGAAATTATAACTAATTAACCCTTGCACATCTACAGGGAATAATTGTTATCACAGATGTGAAATACAGTTACAAGAAGTGTTTTTTTTCAAAGTTAATACCAAAGCCAGAATTAAACCTCAAATTGCTTATCAGTTATCTTGTGATCAATATAACAGGCCTTCCTTTAGCTCCAATAAACAGTTGCTAAAACAAGGACTGGATTAGTAGAATCCAAGTGTGTTCTGGCTTATTTGAGGGCTTGACTCCCTGAATATTACAGTTTGACAGAGCTGAGCAAGTAAATATCAAACGGAAGCATCCTGTCATCAAGTCTTACACTTGAGAACACCCTGCTGTTGCTTAGCAATGACCCTCAGCTTCTAGGGGAGTGGCATTTTACTTGTTCTTTATAAATTTACCCCACTTAGTTGACTTTTGTATTCCCCAAAGACACATGAGAAAAGCAATTGCAGGTGACCAACTGAAATGTTGAAAGCCATGCTGAATGTAACAGGAAGGAAGGACTGAAGAGGTATAGAAAAAGTTTCTTGGCTAAAAAAAATGTTGTTGTTGAGTCATTATTGCCTGGGCTTGCCAAAATCTTCTGACAGTTTTCTGCTTGCTAATTACCTATGACTGTAGGAATGCACCTCTTACAAAGCCAGTTTCTCTTCTGTTTCCTGGGAAAAAAAAAACAGTGACGGTTTTAATGAACAAACTTGTAGCTGTATACTACAGAAGTGAGAAAGAACAGCTTTAGACAAAGATCCTAGATGTCTCTCTTCTTGTGCTTGCCACCGGCAGACCTGCCTTTTTCAGGGAGTGAGTGGACTGTCCTTTCTGAAAACCGTCTAAAGCTTTTTTTCTTAAAAACACCACATTCCTCAGAATTGCCATGCTGGAGGCTCTGAACAGGCATGGGTATAAAAATCTCTGACTTTTTTTATTCCCTGTGATTCCATTGGTTGATTGCACTTGCAACTGGTATTCTCATTTGCTATTTCAATGTTGCAGGGTGTGTTTTCAGTGAAAGGCAGAACTGAATGAATGTGATTAGCCCTGATTGCACAGATTTGTCTGACCTAACCCATATCTAAATCCTAGTGTTTCCCAAGCTGCTGTGAAGCACTACAGCCAGCCAGTAAGAAACACCAGACACAATAAATTAAGTGGCATCTAGTCCTTAGTTATGTTCTCTGCATTACACATACAACCTGAGTTACTTTGTGGCTTCTGTTGCTCAGGCTGGAACACCATTTAATGCTAGGTTTTGCATCCTTCTTATGAAGGATTTCAATACGCTAGTATGTGTATTGTAGTATGCATACTGGTTTGTTGTTTTTTCATGGCATGCAACTCTGTGTATTAAAAGGGCCTCTTTCCTGAATGCTCTTAATTCAAACCTTCTCCCCGTTGGCATGTATTGATCCATAACATTTGTGTATCAGTGTGTAGTGGTTGTCTCTGTGTTCAAATGAATTAGCTGCCAAATGCCAGCCTGGTAAGGTTCTGCTGCTGTGTGCCGCAGTGTCACAGCTTCCTTTCTCGGCATTTGTACATTTCAAAATTTGCACACATGCACCTATCTCTGATCCATCTATTCTTTGCACATCCCAGCTTGCAGGAATAGAGGTAATCACTTGCCTGTCCTTTGTATACTGTTATATCTGCTGCTTTTGCTGAGCCATAACTGCCCAGTCAGGTTTTTTTCACCAGTATCTTTCTGCCTTCAGGAAGCAGAAAGCTTGTTTTCCCTCAGGGGTTTAGTTTTGTTTGATTTTTAATTTAAAAAATCTCTGGCAAAGAGGTCTTGATTTGCATGGATTCTTCTGACCTTAATGTTTGCATACATTGTCATTTTCTGTTTTGCTCACAGTTTCTACTTATTTGTAAAAGTTGGTAAGTGTTATGATAGCATTTGTGCCTGCTCCTCTAAACTTTCCTCTTCCTTTTTCATCTATGAAATTGTATGGAAAAAGAACTTTTTGGGAAGTCTCCCTTAGAGCCTGTATTTCACTTTTAAGTCAATGTATCTTTGGAAAATTGGGATGCTCTTATTCCCCATAGCAAGCAACAAGCAGATACTCCAAAGGGAGATGCAAAAAAAAAAAAAGCCCGAAAACCCCAAAACTAAAATAAACACAAACCATAACAAAACTTGTCCCCCACTCTGCAATGAAAAAAGAAAAATCAATAAAGGCAGGCAGAAATACTAGTCCAAGTGGATAAATTGTGCTTTGTTTAGCTTGCAATTTGTTTGCTCTGGCCTGAATGGTCCTAGGTAAGCTGAAGTAGTCATCTCTATAGAGCTGTTGCTTGGCCCTTGCTCAGAGACCCAGAGTAAGGTGAAAGTCCTGGCCAGACTCCAGCATGGCCTTGCAGGAGTGCAGTTTAGATCTGTTGTCTTTCTCTGTACCTATGTGCTGCTTTGTACATTTTCAGAATCCTACAAAAGGGCAATTTTTCTCCTCTTAAAGACTGGGATGGAATAAGCCAACTCTATTGGGATCTGTCTCAACATTGGGACAACCTCTTCTTTACCCCAGGAAGACATTGGCCGTTCTAAAGGATGAATGTCTTTTCTTCATAAATGCTATTTATTCTAGTCAGCATTACTGTGGCTATTCATATTCACATTAAAGTCCAATTCCTGTTTCCTTACAGATGAGATTTTAGAATAAATTGTGTCTGCAGAATAAACCAAGTTATAATGAAAGCTAAAAGGATCTCAAAATGGCTTAGGATCTGATGTGCATTTGAGGTCACTCTAACCCTAAGTACTGTTTTAAAGTTGTAACAATGAGAGAATGACAGTATAATGTTACTGTGAAAGCATAATTCATCTGGATGTCTTTCGGTTCCCCACACTATTAGGCCTATTAAGAATCTGAAACACTCCAAAGAGGCATTAAAAATTGTTGATGAGAGAACTTCCCATCAAAGTCCATTAGCATAAATGAGTGGTCACAGTAGCTGGGGCTGACATATTTCATATTCTTTTCCTATAAGAGTAAGTCTGAACTTCTGAAGAGCTCTCAGGCTCAATCTTTCTCAAAGATGATCTCACATGCCACTTAGCATTCCCATCGTTTTTCATGTACTTTTGTGTGAGGAGCAAGCATTCTGAGAACAAGGCGTACATTCATTTTAGTAGATAAAATAAAGGTGGGAGGAAGGGAAAGAACTGAAGCATGGCTGCAAGGGAAGACAGTTTCCTGGATTCTCAGCTTTGCATACCTGTGGTACAAAAGAACTGTCAAACCTCAAAATGGTCACTAGATAGTCTATAAAAAAGAAAGAAAAGCTTCAATTATTGCTGTCAGAACCAACCTTGGATACTGAAACACCATGTGGATGCAGGAAAGTATCATGAATTTGTGGTGTAATAAATCTGGCATTAAGTATGGTGACACTTAGTAGTTCAAAACAGGCTGAGCTACACAGAAAGGTCACTGAGCAAAATTTGTAGCTTTTTATCAAAAAATTAAACTAATCAATCATAATTTCCCCCGTTCTTGCCTGTAATGTAAGTCACCTCAACTAATTCAGGTTTGTTTGTAAGTGTCCATATCCACAAAATCTAAAAGAATGCAATGTGCTGGCTCAGCCTACCATGGCAAACAGCCTGGGTACCACCACCTGCCAAGGTGAGAGCAGCAGCCTACATGGGATGTGTGACTGGGCTTCGCAAAAGGGCTGTGAGCACATTTGTCCAAAACCACTCACATGAAAGTGGAAGACAACCATCAGTCAGAATTATCAAGAGATTTCTGAAATAAAGAAAGCATCAGTTTAGAAAGTAGAGTTTAAAAAAAAAAAAAGCATAACAGCTTGCAACAATGGGGAAGAGACCTTGAAGAAACAGTAGCTGCCAGAACTGGGTTTGGCCAGAAGCTTTCCTGTGGTGTGAAGACCTGCCCACCTGGGCTGGGCCAAGCACCCTGTGTGGGAGACACCAGGAGTAGCCTGCATCAAGGTAGGGCACCGTCAGTACAGAGCACAGCAAGTAGGGGACCCCACCTTGGGGGTGTGTGCGTGTGCATGTTGGCATGTGAGAGTACTGCGTTGTGGTTTTCTGTTGTATTACTAATGAAAACACAGCCACTGGAATGTGAAGGGAAAAGCATTCTAGGACTCCAAGAGCTTTAAGGCAAATTTAAGTTGAATTATAGCTACTTGCTCCCATCCTTGAGGTGGATAGGATGTTAAATCAGAGATATCAAATAGTTTATTGAGCTCCGTTTTAGTCAAAGAACAGCTCAGCATCCAAATCAGTGCCAAATTTCTCAATAGAGTCTAGGCAGTTAAATACCTGGCCATATTTTCCGATGGACATTTTGGCATTGAGTGTTCATGAAGATATGGACCTCTTGGGGAGCCCCTAACTGGGTATTGGAGGTCTTGTGAAAGTCTTGATCCAGTCACAAGCACGGAGCATGTGCAGATCTGGCCCTGTGCTTACTTAATCCCACTTAGCTACATGCAGGCAGATCATTATTTTTAGCTGTCTTACAGTAATTGCAGCAGGTTTTGTGCTTATTTAAACCATGCCATGTGAACAAATCTTAGAGGAAAATGTTCTGTGTCTCCTTAAATAACATTGAAATGGATTAGGAAATTGAATTTTGTTTTACTTCTTGTGATATGATCAATTCAGAAGTATGTAATGTAAAGAAACATGAAATATTTTAATTGTGTATTTATACATTTAAACTCTGCTTATACTCTAAGCAAAATTACATGTTTATTTGTAATTATGTCTTAAATTTATTTGCTTAAGGAGGAGAAAGGTTAAGTCACTGGTATGTTAGAATGCATTGCTTTTTCATGTCAGCATAAACATGTAAAGTAGGGAATAAAATTAGTATCTTTAATAGCTGATAGTAGAACAGGAATATCTGTAATCATCCTTATGTTTCTGTGCCAGTTGGTCATATTGTTCTGATAAATGACATTAAACAGAACCAGTATTTTATAGGATTAGCCACTGACTAATGTCTTGATATTCTATGCAAGCATGGGTCCTTGAGAGGCATATCCTGCATTTTTTTGTCATCTTTATGATATCTCTTTGAAAAAGCAATATCGGTTACCAAATATTGTTCCAAATAAGATTGTTTATCAATATAGATACAATCTTTTCTCTCTGTTCACATACAAGTTTATGGCTTTAGGATATCATACAAACTTTCCCTTAGATAATTATGTACCCTTTAGTGTGTGTTGTTCTTCCAAATGTAACAAATGAATAAAAGATGGGCTAGAACTTGTCCTAATAGCACTGTGGTCCTTTTACTGTCCTTGTCCCAGTAACAAATGGTGTTTCTATTTATGATTTGTATGTGGATCACAATTGTTTAATATTTTTTTCCAAATTATTGTCATAAATGTTAAATGTCAGGTTCTGCCTTTTTTTTAACTGTCATGTTTAGTCTCAAGATTTCTTTTGTGTAATCATTGGGACTAGTCTGTTTCTAAGAATATTAGCTTTTATTGACTAAAATGAGCTAGATTTTTTCTGGATCTCTGAGGGTTATGAATTAGTGTTGCTCTGTTGCTTTGTACCAGTTCATATCACTCGAGGATCTTGGTTTACTTCTAAGTGGAAATTTAATTTTAATGGAGAAAGATCTAAAATATTATTGGGAGAAGGCTTGTGGTAAATGCTCATAGTCCCCTCTTGCTTTCCTCTCTGTATGAAATTTTGAAGGCTGTATGTGCTTTACATATGTCGGCAGATCTTTACACACTTTTACTTTACATTTTTATCGTCAGTTCTTTCAGTATCCTTTTGCAGTTTTGCTCCTGCTGTTTCCTCATAATCTTGCAAATTGCAGAAGCTACCATTCTGAAGTTGGTCCTTTTGCACAAGTTCTAGCTCTACAAACATCATTTTTGCACTTTTTCTGTGCTTCTCAAAATAATACGTTTCATAGAATCATAGAATGTTTGGGGTTGGAAGGGACCCCTAGAGGTCATCTAGTCCAACCCCCCTGCAGGAGCAGGGACACCGCTAACTAGACCAGGTTGTTCAGAGCCCCGTCCAACCTGGCCTTGAATGCTTCCAGGGATGGGGCCTCCACTACCTCTCCGGGCAACCTGTTCCAGTGTTTCACCACCCTCATTGTAAAGAATTTCTTCCTTATATCCAGTCTAAACCTACCCTGGTTTAGTTTAAAACCATTACCCCTTGTTCTGTCACAGCTGGCCCTACAAAAAAGATTTTCCCCGTCTTTCCTATAGGCCCCCTTTAGGTATTGAAGGGCCGTAATCAGGTCTCCCCGCAGCCTTCTCTTCTCCAGGTTGAACAAGCTCAACTCCCTCAGCCTGTCCTCATAGGAGAGGTGCTCCAGCCGTCAGATCATTTTTGTGGCCAGTTTTGTCAGGAGTTTGTCATGTGCAGCCACAGAACTTGGGGCACAGTCTGTTTAAACTTGTCCTGTTAATGGAAACAGCTCTGGTTATCCACCTTTCACACTTCACGGTTCTCCCATGTAAAAGACTTGTCTATTGTAAATGCCTGTTGACTGGCAAGCTATCCACAGCAAATATGCATTAGCTTCTGATTTTACTGTCATTAAGGAAGCTTTCAGCTGAAAGACTACCTGATTTATGAAAATCATCATTTTTTTACCTGGAGTAAAGAAAACGCATATTATAAATGCAACCTAAAAATAATATATGCCAGAGTTACACTACAGAGGCTTTGATCATTTAAGAATAAGTTTGACTTAAATCCAAGAGCCAGTGCTAGGAGCCTTATTTCTGAAATACAAAAGGAATTGTTATTGCTATATTTTAGAAGTATACTATAATGAGTAAGGATCTTTCTCTTTTAATCTGATATATTGTACTCCACTGGTTATATTTATAATACAATACTTCGTGAATATTCGTATGTAACTCCTCAAAGTTCTCTTAAAATCGATACTAAAAGGCTAGAATTATTTGAGATGTGGCAATTACTGACTGCAAGAAAATTGTTCTCTGCTGAACACCTATAACAAGCAAACCACTTCCAGAATACTGCTGAAAAAAAAAATAGTGAGTGTAAATCACAAAGCTATTATGGCGTTTTATATAAAATAGTTCACTAATGGATCACAAACCATGGCAGTTACATTGATAACAAGCAGATTTAGACAAATACTAGAGCATTTTATTGCACAAGGATTTGAAGGTTGCTATGGTTAATCACTGGGCTATTTAACAGTTTACTAGGAAGCCTGTGAATTGTCTTCATTGGGTGACTATTCCCATGCTTCAGAGTGTTTGTTTGACTATGTTGCCAAATCAGGCACATCTTTAAGACCTAGCTCTTTAGGTTGTGATGCAGCAGTGTCAGCTGGATGTGTTTTAGGAGTGCACCAGAGCTGTTTCAGCACAGCCAGCCAGGATGGTTTAAAGGTCATTTGGGGCAGTTTAACCTTAGCTTGTAACAGGACTTCAAAATGCAGCCTCCCCTTTATCTGTGAGTATCTAAACCAGTTTCTATATACTGTGGTGGGCTACACTGGTTGCCACAGAAGAACATAAAGTTTTCTCTTGCTTACTGATATAGGGATGGGCAGATGGAGGTGTAGAGGTACTATACCATTTCCTTTAGAGGTTCTGGCAGCATTCCATATGCATTTCGCTTGGTTCCATGTGGGCTATAACTGTGCCAGAATGGTTGGCTTTTAAATTACAAATGGAGGGTGGAAATGAGTATATTTTGCAGACACCTCACTAATATTTATCTCTCAACAAGGTTGCTTACCTGAAATATGAAACAAATTTTTGACTCAACTGTGTGATACAGGTAAAGCAAGCACAGCTAATCAAGAATGAATAGTAATGCTGTGGGAAATGATCATGAATGCAATGTAGCAATTTCTTAGTGTATCTTGGGAGACTCATTGGTATGCCATGGCATAGACAAAGCACCCGTTTGCCACTGTGTCAAACCTAGTTAGCCCTAGAGAGTCTTCACAGATTAAATAATGCAGTATAACAAATCCACTAGAGAGCAAACCAGTCTCTATGCATGTAGCACACCCATTTCTGAAAGTCTAACTTCAGGAAAGACAGAAATGTCATGCCAAAGGGTGTTTATTGCAGACAACTAAACACCCAAGATCAGGAAGTTAGAATGGAAATATCTCCAAAGACATAAGTGCAGCAACTCTATTACAGTTACATGGTATCTTCAGTATCACAGAATGGCAAGGGTTGGAAGGGACCTCGGGAGATCATCTAGTCCAACCCTCCTGCTAAAGCAGGTTCACCCAGAGCATGTTGCACAGGACATTGTCCAGGCGGGTTTTGAATATCTCCAGAGAAGGAGACTCCACAACCCCCCTGGGCAGCCTGTTCCAGTGCTCTGTCACCCTCAAAGTAAAGAAGTTCTTCCTCATATTCAACTGAAACCTCTTATGTTTCAGTTTGTACCCATTGCCCCTTGTCCTGTCGCTGGGCACGACTGAGAAGAGTCTGACTCTGTCCTCATGACTTCCACCCTTAAGATATTTGTATGTGTTGATGAGATGCCCAGATTCAGTAGATACAGTTCACTTTGATAATGTCATTATTTTCATGCACAGCTGATCTTGCATCATTTGGTATTAAGGGACACACATAATATCCCTTTAAATATTTAATAGTATTTTCATACACTGAAAACTGTCAGTGGTATTATATATTATACATAAAACAACCTTTCCTTTTTCATTTTCTACCCATAAAGATGTGTTGTGCATGTTTCCCTCTCTCAAATTTATAACTGAGACGAGAGGTTTCTTTCTGAGTAGCTGTAGATATAAAATACCTAGCAGCAAAATGGCTTTTAACTCATTTTTATAGCACTGTAAGGCAGTATCATCCTAATAGCCTTTTCTCAGACCACAGAAATGCTACCATTAATGGTAGGCTGTGGCTGTCTGTGTCTCTTAGAAAGAAGGAAGTCTTCCACAGAGGTTAAGACTCTTCATTAGAGCACACAACTTGATATATTCAAGCAAAAATCTATCTCCTATCTGGCTTTTTGAGCTTTTAGATATGTTTAAAAAAATATGCAGAAAAGTCTCTTGAAGCTAAATTGTTGGAAACAGTGTAGGCCAAATTCAAATAGCTATTATATGTACTATATGCTACCCAAGTATGAATCTTCCCCTTTTCCCGAAATGTCAAGTATCTCTAAATACATTCCCCAGTTATCTTAACAGGCATCCTCTCACTCAAACTTCAACTTGATTTGTCAAACAAGGAATGCTTTATTTGGGAATACAGCATAAACTCTGAAAGTATAACAGTTGTGCATTGGTATGATTAAAAGACTATCTCCTGGTAACTCTGAGTGTAGCTTTGTCCTCCATCTCTCAGCTTGAAGTACCAAAAGGCAAGGCCAATTAATTTTTCCTGTCACCAATCCTTGCATGTATTTTGGGGCCAAACTCATGTTTTGGCAGCAGCACTCAGAATCCTTAAGAAGATTCATCTTCTGTCCCTCACAGTTTGCCATGTGCTTCATCAGGCTAATATTTGACATACATGAGGAGTCTTAGCCTGCTGCATGCATGGTTTCAGATTGCTTTTTTAGCCAAAAGCACATGGGTGAAGTGGAGCAGAACAGAGCTGAGTGCAGCAGACTCTTGAACTGTCAGAAGGTG
Organism: Egretta garzetta; assembly: GCF_000687185.1. Lineage (NCBI taxonomy): Eukaryota > Metazoa > Chordata > Aves > Pelecaniformes > Ardeidae > Egretta > Egretta garzetta. The sequence goes on from NW_009260131.1 coordinate 3,880,018, forward strand.
ACTAATCCCATCACCTCCCCACTATGCCTAGAGCATGGCCACATAAATTCCATTTTTTCCACTAGATCCTGAGGTGCGATAGGTGCAGGCCACAGGTGAGAGGTGGCTGTGGCAAAGGTTAGTTGCTGCCTCCTAAAGACAGGTGGGAAATGAAGAACTGATGGATTTTGTTTCATTTGGGAAGTGGCGGTTAGTGGTTTCCTAAACTAACAGCCTCAGAAACTGCTCTCAGCTGTGATTTATCTATTGGTCCATGCTGTACTCTAGCAGGCTGGTTCTTTAAGGGCAGAAATGAGTTTTAGGAGGCTGGCAAAAGGAGCTGTAATTGGGCTTGAGGATTTAAGTGTTGCAGAGAAGAAAATAAATATTCCTTCTGTTGAAAATGTATATCATTTTAAATCATTTGATTTAGAAAATGAAGAAAAAAAATTGTAGCAGGACGTCTAGTTCTCCATGAAAGCATACCTGTATGCCATGTTCCAAGCATAACACTTTTACGGTTTAATATAAGTAGGAATGTGTGCATGCATAGACAACATACCTATAGCACTTATTTTATCTACATAAAGGGAAAAAGGCTTATCATTTCCCTTTCTCAAACCTCAGAAAATACCTAAAAACATGCTCATATTAAATGTTCTTATAAAAAAAGTATGCTGAGAAAATACTGTCCCCAAATGCTAACTTTATAAAAGAATTGTGCATGAGCAAAAAGAATTGTTTGGCAACCTAAACAGGAGCACAGTCCAGTCTTATTCAAAATGCTCTCTTTCTGTGGAAGAATAAACTGTATTTCTCGGGTAATTACACTTTCAGATTCATTAGAAAGCATTCAGAAACATGCAAAGGTTTTTGAGAGTGCAAAATACACTGGTTTGCCAGAAACAAGCAAGGGATCGCCCTGGCAATTTGCTGCCCAGCACTTCCAGGCCACTGGACACAGTGCCTGCAAAACGGTGTTTCCTAAAGCTTCTCAAATGCAATGCCTACCCACCCAGGGGGACAAAATCCCATCTAGCAGGAAATGTGAATAAGAAGTTGGTCAGGCTGGTATAGCACTGAGGAATAGTGATTCACCCACCAAATGAGAATGGAAGATTTCAAAACCCATCAGCCCTTCTAACCTTGTCTATGTCTTTGGAGAACCGTTATCTTCTAAAGCAGTTCAGGAAGGAAAGTGGGAAGACCATGGCATCTCCATGGCATATCAGAAGTCAGCCATTTCCTACCCGTAGCAGTAGTATGTTAGAGCACTTCTAGAGTATCCTGCTAGGGACTATATATAAATCAGTCATTCTTGCATCTTTGCAGTTTGGTTTGAACTTGCTAGTCTTTCAGTGATAATAAATGTTTCAGGGTGCTCCAAAATTGTTTCTACAGATCTTTGTTCTGGTTTGGGGTTTTTTTTTCCAGATTCTGCACACATGCCACAAGTTTTATTATTTTATTGCTTCAGTTTAGTGAAAACCCTTTCCTTCTGCATGTGTTGCCACAGCATTAATAAACTCTGATTTTGTTTTGTATCACCTGTTAACGTAACTGTAACTTTTATATACAACAGTCTGAGATGCATGTTAAGATATGTTACAAAAAAGAAATCATTATCTATCCATGAACTTTTTTCTACAATCACCACAATAATATTGAGATTCAGTTTGTCTTCTTTGTGGGTTGCATTGCATTTTCTGTTGACTACAAAGTTTTTCCATGCTCACACACATAACTGGAATTCTTCACCTATATTAATAGTGTGGTATTAAAACACTTCTAGTAAAAAAATGAAATGATCTTATGTCAAATATTGGAGCACGGGGATGGGCTGAGATGTACGTGTTATTCCCCGGTGTAGGAAGATTCTGAAAAAGTACATAGGAAGGTGTTGGGTGCAGAGAATTTCCCCATGGTAGAGACAAAGACACAGAGCTGATGCCGAGGGCATAAAATTTGGGGCTGTGTTCCTCACCTTCCTGCTCCACTACATTAAGTAAAAGGCCCGACTATTTCCACAAAATTATTAGAGGAAAACAGTTTTCTGCTAGGGAAGCAAAGTGGCACTGAACCAATGCCTGTGTCTCCACTGCCAAAAATTTACTGTGTTTTGTATTTTTCTATGACAAAGCTAGGATTTTGTTAGCAGCATTCTATGGTGCAATTAGATATTAATTACAGCTTGCAAGATGCTTATCGGGTAATACCCGTGTCCATTTTTTAGATCAGTAATTTGAGGTAGGAAGAGGTTTTCACTGATGAATAGTGTTAGAGAAAGGAAAGAAGCAAAGAGCTCTGACTCTGAAATGCCTGTTTCACAGAATATAGAGCCTACCTTTGTGCAAATACAGTCGTATGTTAAAATTTTGCATCGCCTAAAAAAAAAAAGATGCCTATCGTTAATTTGCATGTAAAATTCTAGATTTTTAAATAGATGCAGCCTCCATGTTAAGCATTGCTTTCCAGGAAAATCACCTTTTATGAACTGATCCCAAGAAGAAATTGGTACCTGCAGCTCAGTGAAACGCCAAGGAAGATCAGTGCTGTGTATGATCAGGCACTTGGATTTTAAGCTCTCTTGAAGCAGGACTGACATGGCTCTGGCTTTGTGGCATTGAGTTCACATTATTGAATTTTTGGTGACTTTGTTTGAATTGACAAGCTGGAGTCCCATTTCTGTGTATCCTCTCTGCTTTCTTTTATGCACTTCTCCTGAACTAGTCTGCAAGGCAGCTATGCTTTAATTCAGATACTTCCTCCAGAATAACTCCTATTGTGTTAGCTTTGAGATACTATCAATGGTTAGAATTTTATTGACAAACTCCATACCAAATTATATTAAATGCTAACCATCGATTTATGTTTATATAATATTAATCATAGAATCATAGAATTGTTTAGGTCGGAAAAGACCTTTAAGATCATCACAAGAGCCTTTCCCCCACCCTATACTGCTCAGTTAATTCTTGCTATTGCATCATATCTAAAACATCTGCGGTTTTTTATCAGTGCTGTGAGGCATGTAGGAGAACAGAGGAACAGTATTTGATTAGGTTTCCTGGAAATCTGGACTCAGTTCTCTGCTTGTCTAAGACTTCTTGTAAGATCGTGGTCTCTTCGGGGAGTGCTAATACTCACTCTGAGCACACGTCCTCTCTTGGTCTATGTCCCTGACTTAGATAGTAATAAACAGCCCTTGTCCAAACAGCTCACATGCGTATGTGCAAAATGAGGCTATACTCATGGTTGAATTCTTGCTATATTGCAAGATTATATATATATATATAAAATAATATATATATTTATATATATATATTATAAATAAGTTATCATATTCTTGGCACTGTAAAAGCAAATAATGTCTATTGTTCTTGGTTCTGTTGAATAAATAAAAATTATACTTTCTTTAAGTGTTATTTACATTGAGATTAATTTTGCGAGCAGACAGTCTGCTTGCAGATGATCTGTGAAATACTGGCAACAGTGATGGTGGGAATATTAACTCAAATCAGTACATGTGCTAGATATTCCCTATGACTACTGCAAATCTCACTGTTTAGAGGAGTCAAGAGTTATTCTTTATTATAGTTTGTGATGTTCACTTTTAGCTTTGTTTTGCCCATAGTTCTGTATCTGCTCTGAAACCTGATATTTCTTTACAATAATTGCTCTTCCTTATTTGAAATTATATGTCATGACCTTTTATATATTTATAAGACTACTGGGAAAACAGATGTTGAATCCTAAATTAAGCATCAGCTGTTTCATCAAAACTGTTGCACAATCTCATAAAAAGATAATTGCAAGATAATTTATGTTATTTGCTTTTAAAGGGCCTGTTTAAACTCCCATCAAAGCTGATAGAATGACTTCAACCAAAATGCGATTGGGCCCTTTCAGTTTGACCTATTAGTCCTCTTCATCTCTCTTTTCCTTGAATAAGAGGACTTTGGGTATTGTGGAGCTTAATGTGTGATACAAAATGTGAAAAGAAAATGGGAGTAAGGTGACCTGCACGGTCTGGTGAGCTTGTACTGCTATGGAATAGATGGACATTGGCTGTTTCTTCCTTTCCTCCTTCTGCTAGCTATGTTTTGCTTCTAAATACCAAGATGTAGCCTGTGGCCTTCTTTGAAAAAGGCATTTTTCTTCCTCCGTTTCACATCCTACCTTCCTCTGACAACACCATTATGCTTCTAACAATGTCTTTTGGTTGGGGGGTTCTAAATGTTTCTGCTTGCTCACCAGGTGCCCTGCTAGTGCAGATTGCCTCCCAGACAGCCAAGTGCTTTACCTGTTCGTGCTTTTCCTTGCCACAGAGTGACAGTGCCATCATCTGAACCATTCATTGAACCTGCATTTCTAGGTTCATAGCTTTTACCTACATCCTTGGCTACTGCAGTAGCTACTCTTAGTTCCTGGTGAATGGCGCTCCAGGTTTTTTTCAAGTGAATGTGCTAAATCTTGAAAAATCCTCCCTAAAATTGCTAATGATTAGGCAGCATAAGAGTTTGGATAGGCTATAACAACTTTTAGCTTATTTGGTTCAGTTTGAGCTTTATGGTCACGGAGGACATTGTCATCTTTAGTTTGACTTTGGAAGTTGTGCTTAGGCACACTAGCTTAGGCTAGTAGATTGTAGGAGACTAACTAGTCCTCTCTTCCATTAGACATGTTATTAGTGGCCAGAACTTCTTTTAGATTAGCAGCGTTAAGAACTGAATTAAATTTAAAACAACTTCTCTGAAATGTAACTGGGAGTTGGTTTTTTTGTCATTAAGAGTTAGAATTCATTCAAAGAGATACTGCGGCTCAGGATTTACATCACAACACAATTGCTCCAAGTCTTAGAAATATAGTTTAGAGCAACTGTCTTCAACTACGTAAATGGTGTTCTGTTGCTTTGTGACTAATGTTTTGTCAGTTGTGGAATTTCACCCTTTACAACTGAAAGTTCTGTAAAATAGCCAGAATGGGAATGAGAATCTGTGATGATTCAGAATAGTGTATTATAAGAATACTTCTGAAAAGAGAATAGAGAAAAATGTTAGTGGATTATAGCAAGACATAACATTTTAAATGAGCTGCTTTACTTCAAGATAAGGTATAACATCAACATCTTTTTGGCTTCATTTGTGAGGAGTATCAAAAGACACAACAGCACTTGGGAAATTTAAAAAAAAAAAAAAGATATGTCAATTTGCCAATGCAACAAACTCAACACAAAAATTCTCCTTAACTTTTTACCATCTGAAGGAATTATAAACACCTTTCTATAAATGTTTAATGGAAATGAAGTACACCTGCTGGTGTACAGACCTGTAATTTTTAAGCTACTTAAACCAAGTCCTTGTGCTATGGTGTTCTCTAGAACTCCAGGGCAGGTATATGCTGGGCTGCTTGTCTTTAGGAGCTAAATGGGCAACAGAGTCATCTAGAGGGACCTGAAAGATTAAGTAATTCATTTGAGTTTAATAAAAGAAGATCTGGGCAGATCTGAGAACAGAATTCACTTTTTCAGACTCATAATCTCACATCCTTTCTAAAGACAAACCATCCTGCCTCCAGCTTTAATATACTAATTTTTATAAAACTGTGCCAAACTTGTAACCTAGGCTTAAATTCATTACCTTCCCTGGGACATGACTCCACTGTGATAATGGGAAATACAGCTGAGGGCTATTTTCCTTTTTCCTAGAAGCAGAATATTGCTCTGTCATAGCAATACATGTAATAGTTTTGTGGCAATTATGGAGGGGAATCCAGAGAAAGTGTATGCTGACTCTCTTGTGATGCTTCCAAAAGATACCATGAGAGGATTTCTGTAGTTTTAAGGCACTGCAAGAAAAGCATAAACTGGGCAGTCTCTTCTTTTCATGAAGCACAGAGGTGCCATTCATCTGGCAGCTACAGAGTCCAGAGCACATAATTTTGGGTTTCCAAAACAGTTGGGGATTTTTTTCAAGGCAATTCCTACTTTGCAACCCATTATCATATTTTTGTCTTCTAGTTCAACTCACAACTAAACTTGGATGTAAACAAAAGCAGGCAAGACAGTCTGCTTTCCAGTTGGTTCCAACCTGCTTATACAGCTGGGACAACAGTTAAGAGCTAGAAAGCAAAAAAAAAAAAAAAAAAAAAAAAAAAAAAAAAAAAAAAGGCAAAGGTGCAGACATTACACTGGTATAAACAAATGCACAGCTTTGAAGTCAGTGGACCTTTGACAGTTTACACCAGCTGTGATTTAACAAACCTGGTAGGCCATGAAGTCTTTCACAGTTAATTTCAGCATTCTAAAATGTGTGTTGTATGTTTTATGGACTGGTTTTAACATCTGCACAAATGTATTATACAATAAACTTAACAGGCAAGCAAGACAGGTTATATTACATAAAAAGGGTGAATTAACACTTTCTAGGGAATGTACCTACTGACTCTTTGACTTGTGATTCTAACTGTGCAAGTATTGCATTAATGTAGTGTTCTTCTGGTGATAGGTTTTTTTAATGTAGAGGCTAGGTAGGGGGTGTCAGGGCACCACAAGGGCCAGTGGCTCCCTGCTGGCCAGGATGCTAAGGGCCGTCGGGGGGATCCCGTGGGATGGAAGGGGAGCAGGGAAGGACCTCACCAGCTGGGGCCCATCCCACCATCCCTAGTGAAAGAGCAGAGCAGGCTGAGGGGGCAGCCCCCAGCCCAGGACATCAGGCACCTCCGTGGGGCTGGGGCAGGAGTGAATGGAGTTAAATCCAGTTGGTGGTTGGTCACAAGTCATGTTTCCCAGGGCTCAGTGTTGGGGCCAGTTCTGTTTAATGTCTTTATTAACAACCTGAATGAAGGGATTGAGTGCACCCTCAGCAAGTTTGCAGATGATACTAAGCTGTGTGGAAGTGTTTATCTGCTGGAGGGTAGGAAGGCTCTACAGAGGGATCTGGACAGGCTGGATCGATGGGCCAAGGCCAATTATATGAGCTAGTAGTGTGCCCAGGTGGCCAAGAGGGCCAACAGCATCCTGGCTTGTATCAGAAATAGTGTGGCCAACAGGAGCAGGGAAGTCATCCTTCCCCTGTACTTGGCACTGGTGAGGCCACACCTCAAATGCTGTGTTCAGTTTTGGGCCCCTCACTACAAAAAATACATTGCATTGCTGGAGTATGTCCAGAGAAGGGCAATGAAGCTGGTGAGGGGTCTGGAGCACAAGGCTGATGGGGAACAGCTGAGGAAACTGGGGATATTCAGCCTGGAGAAAAGGAGATTGAGGGGAAACCTTATTGCTTTCTACACCTACCTGAAAGGAGGGTGTGGTGAGGTGGGTGTTGGTCTCTTCTCCCAGGTAACGGGTGATAGGACAAGAGGAAATGGCCTCCAGTTGCGCCAGAGGAGGTTTAGATCAGATATTAGGAAAAATTTCTTCACTGAAAGGGTTCTCAGGCACTGGAATGGGCTGCCTAGGGAAGTGGTCGAGTCCCCATCCCTGGAGGTATTTAAAAGACAGGTAGACGAGGTGCTTAGGGACATGGTGTAGTAGCAGACAGGTATGGTTGGACTTGATCTTAAAGGTCTTTTCCAACAAAATGATTCTAAGATCATTGGGGCAGGCACTGATGGCCCCAGGCTGAGATGAAATGGGGTCCTGGGCCATGGGCAGGGGTGGGGGCAGCCCTCAGGAAAAGCTGATCAGGGCCATTATAGCCTGTTAGTGCCCTCAGGGCTGTGACAGGGTGAGGGGAGAAAAGTTTCCCAGTAAAAGGTAAGTATTTCCATCCAGATCAGTTTCAGTGTCTGATTCTGCATATGAAATGTAGCCATGAAAAGCATGTGCCTGGAGCTCTGCTAGTTGCCACAGTGAGGAATTAATTCTACGGTGACATGAAGAAAGTCATGGCAGAGGTCTCAGGTGACAGTGGGTGAGGAATTCTGTTCAGCAGCATCTTCTGTCCAAACCATCAGGGCTTCGTTCTTCCTTACACAGGGCATTGTATGGAGAAATGTGGGAGTGTTTCCCATGGCACAGAGATCCATAGGTGCCAGCTGGGTATCAGGTCAATCCATCCAGAGTAAAATATGGTCCCAGTGAGTGTAGCAGTGACTGGGTCATTTCACATACACAAAGACGCTATTTATGTCATAATTTCAACAATGTGCATTAATCTTTATTCTCCCAGCATTTTAAAGACATTTGTGATGTTGATATGAAGGAAAAAAAGAAATCTAAATTATTTTGACAGGAAATGGACCATTGTACAAGATTCCCCCTCCCCTTACAATTTCTTTTCATGCAGCAGCTGCTGTTGCCAGGCTGTCTTTGTTGCTATGGTGGTGTTCCGTGTGCCAGAATTTTATATTCACTCTTGAAGAGTCACCTGATTGAGTGGCTGTGCCACATAAGTTATCAGTCTCGCTGATAAAGACAAAGGATATTCTGACTGCTGTCATTACGTACATATGACATCTAGTAAATGGATGAAATTAAAAATATATTCCAGTCACCACTGGCCATGAGTTTATGGAAGTATTACTTTAACAAACAGGTGAATTCTTTTAGTGAGTGAGTGACTAAAAAAAATAATTATAATCTCTCTTGGGACTACGGCATTTGGTAGGTTTCATTTCTTAACACTACAGCTGCAGACAGGGCAGTTTCACTACACCTTGTGGCACTCGTCTCTTGTTGGTAAGATTTGATTTCTACTGTCTGCTTTTCTCAGAATGACTGAGCTTTTACCAGAGAGATAGGGTCAAATTTTCTAGATTTCTTTTCTGGAGAGTTGTTCTGTAGAACTTAATGATCCTGCTCCCACTGATAATTAAAGTATAATTTGGCCCAATTTAAAATGCAATTAGGATGATAGACCTCTGGTGAAGATGAGTTTATCTTTAATCCCAAATCCTGCAAACACTGTTACCTATGTTTAACTCTTAGTATTGTAGACGCACCATTACACTGAAGCATTTTCAAGGCTGAGGCCACTGCTTCTTTTCAAAATGCAGACTTATACCAATAAACTCAGGATAGCAAGTGACATTGAGATATTTCACATATATTTCTGTGAAATCAAATTTAAAAGAGTAAATTTTATTTTTAATGCATTTCTCATATCACCTCATGGTACAGTCTTTTAGTGTAGCTTTTGCTGTATCTTCATTTGACCTGACTTTGATCAATGCCTTATGCTATTTAAATCAGTTATTGCTCCTTTCTCCTTTTTGTCTACATACGTTTCCACATATGTATCTAAACCATACTGTGCATTCAGTTTATTCCCCTGGAAATGAAATATTCGTACCTAAGCGCGTTATATTAAAAATAATTCTTTACAAGTATATTGCATTCAAATAACTTGTATTATTTATGCAAGACAATCATTACTGTCCAGGCTGAGATTTTTGAACCTACAAAAATACAAACATCCAGAAACCAGTTCCTGCAGCAATATGGGACCAGCATGTATCACATCTGATATGTACAATTTTGAATAGACACCTGAATAAGCCCTCTGCTGAGTTTATTTCTACCAGTACAGCTTTCCTTTAACTTCCTGGAACTAAAAGGGGCTGAGTCAAGAAGAAATAGAAGATATGCATAATGCTGTACTTAGTGAGGCTTACTGCACATTTGGAGAAAGGTGCCTGGTTCTTCTTTTGCCAGGCTTGGTCCAATCATTTAACGATAAGATCCTCATACTCTTTCTGGGTGTAGCGATCCTGCAGAGCGTATCTGGTTTCCGGATCACTGATCCCATGCTTTGCGGAAAAGAAAGCTTGAATTTAGATGTGCATTGAATATAAGTGTTTGCAATATGTACTATGTATCGTGAAATGTATTCTTAGCTGGAACAGATGCTAATTAAGCAATAGAATAACACATAGCTAGCTATCTGGGTTGAAACTAAAATTCCCACTGATTTCACTGAGCCTGGGATTTCAGCGAAGGCTGAATCATAAGCACTTTCCAGAACTGTTGTTTAAAAGGCACAGTCATAGTGCCATTTCCTTTGTGCTTCTTCCTCCTTGCGATACAAAATCCATTAGATATCTGCCATATAAAAGCCATGTTTCTCTTCAGCCAAATACCATCAGATTAAAACACTGAAGTCTGAAAAGCCACAGAATTGCTCCAAACAATACTTCATATCCGAAATACCAGATACCAGTATCGGGGCCTATACTGATCTACAGGATCACCTCTTTCACATTCAGACTAACGGATTGCCAGGAGTCTCTGGTATCATCAGGAATCATGAGGTATCATCATGAATTGTGGTTGGTTTTCCCTAACAGAGACTGTAAAGAAAGCTAAGCCAAATGAAAAGGTACTATGGACTTGTTGAGAAAGCTGCCACAGAGGTGCCACCATCCGTGGTAGTTTTACATCTTCCAAACAGTTGATCTCAGTAGACTGCTGTGAATACAAGCACTTAAGGGGTCTGTAGCATCAGTGCTCTCTGCTCTTATTTTCTGGGGGATTTTAATATTAGTATTTTATTTTTCTTCTTTTGTATACCATATACGAATATGAAAAGGCGGTTGCGAAAGTGGGACTGAAAATCTCTCTCCCTTACCCCACTATAGAGCAATCCTGTCCTGGCGTCAGTGCAGTCAAACCCAGAATTTGTTATTGTTTCTTTAAGTCATGGCAAGTGAATGGAAATTAAAGCACAGCAGTAAGAGAGAGTGGACTTTTCCTCCTGACTGATGTGACACCCGCATTTGCATGGAAGGTTGATAAGAATAAAAAAATAGATCAAATGGATTAATTGGCCTTGGAACGTGTACAGTGCCTGTGTGGACTGTTGTAAAGGAGCAGAATGAGCTGCCACTAAAGGCGATGAAAAGTTTCTTATTGAAGAGGAAGAAGTTAGAAGAGGCCCAGGGGAAGAGCTTTAACAGCTCCCTAACAGTATGAACAAACCAGGAGTCCAATATGCCAGTTTTGTAGCTTTTTAATAAAAAAAAAAGACCGTATATATTTTTACCTAGTCATTTTTGAAACATTGTTCATCTGAAACTAAATCAGTTTTTCTTCAAAGATATTCTTTGTACATGGTGTGCTTTGTCTGTAGTAGAAGTTTGGCCTGCTGCCCCTAAATCATAAGGGTCAATGTGAAACCTCTACAGAGAAATTAGAAATCTCATGTGCAATGTCATCTGATGCTGTCTCTCTGCTATCACAGCACAGGAGCTATAACTAAGGTGATCATTTGTGGAGCACATGTAACTTTGTCCTTCAGAAACCTTTCCTTAAGACTCCTGGATTTAGGATTTTGCTGGGCTGAGGACATTTTGCCATCTTTATGCCTTTTGAATTTAATATACCTAAAACTGAGTTAAGTTCACGTGCCTTTGTTCTGAAATCCCCTTCATTTTATGAGGGGCACAAAATTTTGGTAAGGCAATTTCTGTGTATTTAAAGCATCAAGCTTTGATGGGAATTGTATGTGCCACTCTCTTTGAATTACGAGTCTTTCCTCTGTCGGCATCATGCTCATCACTTTGCAGGCTAAGCGTTGCCCTTCCTTTCTGCTTTTGCCAGAACTATTTCCTAAAAATCACTCTCGGCATCCCCTGCACTCACCCTTGCTGAAGCCCGAGAGGGTGAGAGGTACCACTCCTTGGCGGCATCTCTCAGTCAGACAAGCGACCCAGGCACTCACCTTTGCTCCCTTCTCAGGCGTTAACGGTGCAGTGGCAGACACCCACGTGTGCCTCTCCCTCGGTGTATTTTCAAGCGCCTCCCTGTTGTCCTTGTCGCTGCGGGGCCAGAGGGTTCACCGGGACTCAGACCGGGGGAAGCGAGAGCTCCGTGGGGGGGCAAGGCCCCCGGCCGAGCTCCCCACGCCGAGAGGAGCCCGGGGCCC